>NW_021636450.1:292500-348891 GCF_004799145.2 Neltuma alba | reverse complement strand
AAGAGAGTCTTAAGGGCTCAAAAAGGGAAAATAGGTTACGTGTAGGTTTATGATTCATGAGGTTAAGCCCAAGCAAGGACAAATCATAATTTTAGAAAGTTAAGGCTAACAGGGCTAATTATGGAAAGTAAACAAAAAATTCTAGAAAAATCCCAGAAAATAGCAAATAAGGTATGAAGGCTCATTAAGGTCATAATGATGAAAATACCCCTATAGTAACTTAAATGGAATTTTACAATAAATAGCCAGGTCTGAGGTATTCAATAGATGCAATTATTTGGGTAATAAATGTACATAAAATAAGGTTAAATAATTTATAAAAATAGTCGCGCACTCCCAAAAGGCTAGTGCAATGGCTTTAATAGAATATGATGCTCGATTAGGCCACTAAAGGGCATTTTAAAGAATGATTTTAAGTGGGCCTATAAGATGAGTTATGGCTTGAGAAATTCATAGATTTTCTCTAAAAGTAAAAAGAATTTTTGGAATAGACAGAATAATTTCCAGACCTCCAGAAAGCCATAAAGAAACCCCAACAAACAAGAGTCAAGTAAATAGAGGAAAGTATCTAAAGAAAAGATGAAAACATTTATAGCGCATTAATGCACCATGTGGGGTAACTATGGCACTATGTGAAGGCACTAAAGAGGAGAGAAGAGGTAATAGGATAAGATAAAAGTGATATGACAAATATTTCAGTCCTTCAGGAGACCGACATTAAGAAAAGAAACCGATAAAGTATGAATTTTGCAGTAAATCTGGAAAACTTCTCATAGAAGCTATCCATTTCCATCTTTACCTCTAAGATGGTGCCAAATAGAAGGATTTTATTGTGTTAGAAGGTTTAAGGAAGACTTGCGATGATTAAAATATTATTTTGGATTCCAAATTTTATTAAACTTGGTTTTATGAAATCCAAATGACATTTTAGTTTAGGTAAGGGACACTTGGACCAATAAGAGGAAGCCATCTAGCCTTGATGATGTCATAGAGATGAAGTAAGCATGATGTAAAAGAGCACATGAAGTTCTAGGTTTACCCTTATAGTTTCTACTAACTTCAAGGGGCAAAGTTGTCTTTTCATGCCATAATTTTGCCTATAAATACCCCTCCATCCCAAGAGCATTTTGGCATATGTGTTCAAGAGAGAAGGTGCTGCCAAAAAATAAAGGAAGGAAGAAGAAGAGGAAGAGTAAGGAACCAAGCCAAGATTCAATCTTCAAGATCAAGGTATGTGATAATCCTTGCACCTACCTTAGTTTCTAGCTATTTTGCTCATGGTTTTGATGAATTGGAGACTTGAAATCCCTAGGTCCAGCAACTGTGTGAAATTTATAAAATTAGGGAAAGATGAAATTGATGTTAGATCAAAGTTTAAGGGATAGCATGGAGTAGGATTTAAGTGGTTCTAGCTTTGTATTGGTTGAATTGCATGAGTTGGTCACACTAGGAGACCTCTTGGCCTTATGATGTTCTTCCCCTTAAGATGTGTTTTTGATGATTCTAAGGCTTTCAATGGATTTAGAATGGAAAATTATGTGAAAATAGGTTAAGAAAGTGAAGTTGGAAGAATGAATCAAAAGTGAAATTTTGGGAATTCCAAGCCCTATGTCCGACCAAGAGCTGTTCTTGAACAAGGAGTTGGATTTTCATAAATCCAAGCTTAATTTGGATTCCTTGGGTAAAATTGTGTGGGATTGGCCTAAGAGAACACTAATCCAGAAATTAAGAGAAAAGGTCAAGTTTAAAAGAGATAGTCTTGAACATTATGTAATCTCTTGGTCCTAATAGATTGTATGATCAATATAGATATGTGTAGGACCTTGGCATATCCAAGAGGATGGATTGGAGATGCTGACAAAGAGTTATCATGATTGGGAAGCTTAGGAGCAAGTAGAAATCAAGAAGAAAGCTTATGGTACAAGATATTGCTTGATGTAGTATGCTTATGTGTTGATATGTATATGATATTTGAATGATGTTGTGACATGTTTTAAGTTGCTAAAGATGCTGTTTATGTGATGTTTTTATGTCCATGCATGAGGTATGTCACATCCCAAAAATTTTCACCTGGCTACAAGGGATTAAAAATTGGGATGAGGGTCAATGTAGGAACTAGACAGGGAGATGAAACACTATTGATGTGAAACCCCGAGGAGGTCTGGGTTGGCATTTTCGTAAGTATCAGTCTAGGAAGGGCAAAAACGAGAAAATTTGAGAAAAATTCCAGAAAATCCCTGAAAAATGGGAAAGTGGAGAGTAGAGGTTTTAGAAACTCGGTTGAGGCCCGAAAGGTGAAATTTCGGTGAAAATGAATTATTACGGAATTTCCCATAAATAAAGGTTTTTCGGGAAATTACTGGGAAAATGAAGAAAAATAATTATTTTAATGAGTTAAAGGCCTCAATAAATTTGGGAGATTGATGGAAAATTCATCTAAATGTTTATTTGAATTTATAAAATTGGTTTTAGGCCTTGGAAGCTCAAGGATTAATTTTAGGGAATTTATTTTCCCGTAGTGACACCGATAAAAGCCTAACCAGGGAAAATTCAAAATAAATACCTAGAGATGGTGAAAAATTCTGAAAATTTCCAGATCATATTCTCATATTAAAAGATGAATTATCATAGAGAGAAAGGAATTTTTGGATGTCTGGAAAAATTATGAAATGTTACTATTGAATAGTAACCGATAAAGTTTCTAATTGGTTTAAGATAGTGATTTGGTTTGTGGGCCATCTTTTTGGGCCAACCCAAACCATTTGTGGGGCCCAAAATGGACTTATTAAATAAAATGTGAAATTAAGGGATATTTTTGTGGAAAAGTCTAGAGAAATGCCACTTGTTCAAATCTGAATATTTTTCACACTTGATGGCTGCCACATAACCCCATTGAGCTGCCCCAATTCGTGCAAATCAGGAGGGAGAGGGCAGATGGAATTTTTCTATAAATACCCCTTGAAAATACATGAAAAATGTTAGAAAATTGGGAAAAATAAGGGGAAATCTGCCACTGTTCATCCAGCCACACTTGCATGAAATTTTAAGCTGTTTTAGGCAAGAAATCATCCAACCTACTTCAAGGAAACACTAAGCTATGTCCAAGCATCAATATCCCTAAGTTTTACATTGATTAAACAAGGATTTTTGCTTGGGAAAATGCTGGAAAAATCTGAAAATTTCAGTTGAGATATGTGATGCTTAGGGAAGGATAGAAACCTTAATAATCAAGTGGGATAAGCAAGATTAAGTGGTGTATGGATTGATTTTTGGAAGAAATCCAAGTTAGGGTTTTGGTTCTTCATTTTCATTTTGCACTGTTCATGCAGAAGCAATTTGAGTTTGCTTGATTTGATGATTCCAATGGCTTTAAAAACATGTTTTTGTGTAGGGATTTAATGTTGGAAGATGTTTAAAATCATTGGAATCAAAAATAGAATTTTTAGAAGTATATAGCCCCCTATTCAGCCAAGTGAGGATCATGGGGAAGGAGTTTGAATTTTAAAAATTGATTGCACCATTGGATTCCTCATGAAAAATTGTGTAGGTCATGAGAAATTTGATCCTAAAGGAGGAATCATTTTGTTGAAAATCAAAGAAAAAGGGGGAATTGTTAAGTTAATGTTAAAGTGCTAGAATTAAGTTGTTTTGTGATTAATATGGCCTATGTTTATGCTTGGTTTAATAGGCATTAAGAGGAGGAATTAAGGAGAAGCATTGCTTCTTGGAGGAATTAAGCGGACAAGCTTTGTAAAGGTAGCTTTGAATTATAATTTGATTGTTTATCTTGCTTGTTTGTTGTGATTTGTTGTTGCTTGGATTTGGAGGAACTTTGTAGTGATCTTGACTGTTTGATTGACATTGGTTATGCTTTGGCCAAATGCTTTGAGGTATGTCAATGTGGATTATATGATGTTCCTCTCCTTGCCTGGTATTTGGCATGAATTCCTATGAGTTAGGAATGGTTTGAATTGCATGAACATGTCACAATTGAACTTGCATTGATTTACATGATAATTATAATTCATATGCTATTGGGATTTCTTTGAAATCTCATTCCTCCTATGTCATTCTATGCACTAATTAGGAAATGGGCCAAGCATGGATCAAGGCAAGGAATTGGTATTGGGATAGTGGAGCAATATGTAATTAATGTTGTTATGTTATGTTGTGTAAGGTATCATTGAACTTTATGTAATGATGGTATCTAGTTATGGATGATGTTATGATGTGTATTATACTTTATTTTCATGCCCTAATGTTAAATTTATGCATGGTACATTATGGAATGGATATGGAAAAAGAGAATGGGGTAATTAGGGGATAGAAATTCCCTAAAAAGTGCCAAACTTTTGGCACATAAAATAATGAGCAATTGTGAGAATCTGGGCGTGAAATTTGGCAATCTAATAGATCTCATTTTTAGCTTTAAATCAAGTGGTAATTAATCAAATTCGGAGTTGTGTGCTAAGAGTTATGCCCTTCCAAAGTTGGGCAAAAATACTGGAAATTCAAAATTTACCAAATGAACAGTATATTTTGACGAATTTTCTGGAATTATTTTGGATGGAATTGGATCTAATGATTATTTTTCCTCCACAGAAATCTTAGCCAGCTTTGTGTGAAAATTGGAACCACTTCGTTTTGGTTTTTCTAGATTTAGTTATGAATTTTCGAAGTTGGCCCATTTTGGATGAACAGTAAAATTTTGAACTTCAAAATTTTTCATCCGGAAACGCTGCGAAACATGTTATATTGGTTCCAATTGACGTATAATAGGTTATAAAGAGAGGTGTGACAAGGTATGAACCATTAAGCATAATTACATGTCACTAGTTAGCAAGAAGATGTTTAAGTTTACATATCATGCATTAGCATCCATTTTGCATAATTAATTGATAATGTTTGCTACTGAGATTCTCCTTAATCTCACCCCTCCCTTAACCAACCATAGTAGGTCTAATGATGAGGAGAAAGCATACATAAAGAAGGGCAAGAAGATGGAAGCAAAAAAGGTGGAGAATTCTTATATATGTATTACATTATGTGGTATAATGTATATGTTAATGTAGGATATAAACATGTCCAATGTTATGCGACGTAATGTGATGATGGCATGTATAATTGAATATAATGATGTATGGGAATATTTTATGGATTGAAGGAATGAGATTATGCATGCTTGAATTAAGGAAGAATTAAAAGTAAGAAGCTAATGAAAGATAAAATGTAGGTCATGGAGCAGTGAGTTGCAACTCTAGTTTGACCTAGTAAATGATTGAATCTGCCCATAAAATTTAGTGATAATATAATACACATTCCAAGCTTTAAAATCATGGATATTTTATCATAATTGGATATATACATTAGGAGATATGAATTTTAGAAGTTGAGGTAGAGATTCTGGAAGTTCCAGAATTAACGAAATGAAGGGTAAAGTTCAATGAATAAACTGTATGAGTTGGTCAATGACAAGTCCATTTTATTTTTTTTTCCCCATAGAGAATTGAAAGAGCTTTAAATAGAATTTTGAACCACCTCAATATAACTTTTATAGAATTAGTTATAAATTTTTGAAGTTGGACCTATAATCTGGAATTTAAATAGTGAATAGTAACCTGAGAAAAAATTAAAAATTTTTAATCCACAGGCTTGTTTCATGATGCTTCCAAATACATCCTTAAGGGAGTTTAAGGAAGGATTTCATTATCAAGAGTTGAATAAAGTGATAGTTAAGAGTAAATACCCATTATCCTGGATTGATGATTTACTGGATCAACTAGCTGTGCTACTATATTTTCTAAGATTGATCTAAGATCAGGCTATCACTAGCTGATCATTAAAATAGAAGATATAACAAGAACTACTTTCCAAACTCATTACGGACACTAAATTTTTAATGATGCCTTTTGGGTTAACAAATGTGCCTGTAATTTTTATGGATTATGTGAATAGAATTTTCTGACCGTACCTGGATCAGTTTGCCATAGTTATTGATGATATTTTGGTGCATTCAAAATCACCAGAAGAGCATAAGCACACTTACGAATTATCCTGAATACCTTCAAAGAAAAGCAATTGTACGCTAAACTTAATAAGTGTGAATTTTGGCTAAAAGAGGTACGATTCTTAGGTCACGTAATTACTCGACAAGGAGTAGCTATAAACCCAAGTAAAGTTGAAGCAGTACTAAATTGGAAATAGCCTAAGATGGTGATAAAAGTTTAAAGCTTTCTGGGACTGATAGGTTATTAAAGAAGATCCATTTGAGACTTCCAAAATTTCTATCTCGCTAAGCTCACCAGGAAGAATCAACCATTTGTGCAGGATGAAAAGTGTGAGGCTAACTTTCAAGAGCTAAAGCAAAAGTTGACCTCTACCCCCATACTGATTATTTCTGATCTTATGTCATCGTGTTAGATTTAAGGTTTTGATAATGACAAAGTAAATAGTTAAATTTCTTTACATATCTTTACTGATAAGTGTTTATTGATAACTTGATGGATAAATGGAGTATTCAATGATGTATTGGATAAATGGCTGAATTTCTTTGAATATAGTTACTGTTAAGCCTTTATCAATTGCTTGATGGATAAACAAGGTTTTCGATAACCTTTTGGATAAATGGTAAGTTTCTCTACATTTAAGCTTTATTGATAAGAATTTATTGATGACCTTATCAATAAATGAGGTTTTCCAGCATCTTTCAGATAAATAGGTAAGTCTTACTGAACTATAACCAGTCAATATGCTTTTTGTCTTATTGATGCTTTTATCAATTTCTATAATTCTTGATAACTTGATCTAAAACCTAGTAAGTATTGCTTTACTAAACTACTTATGTTGTTCGATAAGTTATCGATAAATTTCACCTTATTTCTCTAAACTTTCAAGTTTGTTTAGAATTTAATCAATAATTTTATCGATAAACACATTTATCGATCACTTCATCAATAAATACATTTATTGATCACTTTATCGATAAATACACTTATCGATCACCTTATCAATTAAAGTCATGGTTTTCCTCTCTTGCTTTGTCCTTGTCTCAGCTTTTCTTAGTAGTTTTTCACAGCAGCTTTTTGATAAATTCAATTATCAATAATCTTTCAGATAAAACTATTTAAAATGGTTTTGTAGGTTTACTTTGATTATCGATAAGCTTTTGGATAAAGTGAATTATCGATAACATGCTCTATAAAGTTCAATTACGTTGCTTGAAATTGTTCTTCACACTATTTTTTCTAGAAAATATGATATTATTCTATCTTTAAGCTTTTCTTAGCCTTCATTAATCATCTTAGATTTTTATAAAAAGCAAAGATGGCCTGGATTCAAGAAACAAATCTTTTCAATTGGCTTCTGAAGAATCATCATGATAAATCACTTTGGTTAACTTTCACTTTTCATTGATAACTTTTCCCATAATGTACTTGATCCATAATGACTTTGATAAATGAGTTTAATTTTCAAGTT
Source organism: Neltuma alba (assembly GCF_004799145.2). Taxonomy (NCBI): domain Eukaryota; kingdom Viridiplantae; phylum Streptophyta; class Magnoliopsida; order Fabales; family Fabaceae; genus Neltuma; species Neltuma alba. Next base: position 341,415 of record NW_021636450.1, on the reverse strand, counting down.
TTCTCATTTCTAATTAATCGATAACTTTATTGATCAAGCTACTTATCGATGAGATCTTCAAAAACTTGATTATATGATTCTCTGATCTTTGATTTGTGAATTGTAATTCATGTATTTCCAATAATGAGCATCTCTTCTTTTAATTACTAATAAAGTAAAGTATTACACAGACAGTACACAAATATTTCTGCAGGTTACGAGGCTCAACAAAAAATATCGTATGTGTAAGTTACTTGTCAGAGACACATTAAATATGAAGATAAGCATCGCAACTACCAACCTACGCAAATACTACTTTAACAGTTACAAGCTCTTGTGTTTAATGGTTAACTGAAAATCTCTCAGTATAAAATAGGAAGAACATTGAATAAAGTAGTGAATGAACTTGAGCTACCAACTATCGAATTAATTTCCTACATTCAATACTCTGTTTCTTACTCTGAGCGTTAGTGTTCATCTTATATACTCTTAAAAGAGAGTCTGTGAATCCTTTACTCATTTTAGTGAGTGACTCAAGAGTGTGGGACTCTTGAGGGGATTGTATCCTTACGGAAAGTAAAAGGGAGTGATTAAGAGAGGGCCCAATTATTATACTGTGGGGACAAAGTGAAGAACTCAGAGGTGTTCTGAGAACTGGATGTAGGTCAAGTGGTTGAGACTGAACCATTATAAAATCCTGCATGTTCTTCTTCTACTCTCCTTTAATGAAATCTTTCTAAACTTATTTACTTCTCTTGATTTTTTTATTTAAGTTTTTAAAAGAAAAATTTTATCACCCAATTCACCCCCTCTCTTAGGTGAAAACTATCACACTAACATACCATATGTAGTGTATACCGATGCTAATAAACAAGATTAGGATGTGTGTTAATGCAGTAAGGTCGGGTGGTTAAAATGCATGAAGAGAATTACCCCATACACAACCTAGAGCTGACAACAATCATTTATGCCTTAAAAATTTAGAGGCATTACTTGTATGAGGCAACTATTGAGCTGTACTGTGACTATAAGAGCCTCAAATACCTGTAGGACTAGAAAGAATTGAACATGAGACAAAGGAGGTAGATGGTGTTACTCAAAGACTATAACTACTAAATAAAATACCATCCAGTAAAGGCTAATGTAGTAGCAGACATATTAAGCCAAAAAGTAGTGCAACTAGTATCACTAATGATAAAAGAGCAAAAACTCATAGAAGGCATCAAGGATTGGAATCCCATCTGCAAATACATTTCATGACAAGAAAAGTTGAAGTGGCAAGAGTAGAGAGGCACAATTGATGAAGCAAATAGAAGAAGCTCAAAAGAGAGATCAGTTAGCAGACATCTTCAGAGCTAAAGTATTGAGAAATGAGACTTAAAATTTTGAGATCTTCCCAAAAGCAATATTAAAGTACAAAGGCAAAATATACGTTCCTTCTGTAGCTAGTGTTAAAGAAAAAATTTTGAACGAGGCACGTAAAAGCAAATACACTATGTATCCAAGTATGACAAAAATGTACCAAGACATTAGAGAATTATTTTAGTGGCCTAGTATGAAAAGAGATATAAAAAAGTATATGTCTAATAAGAAAATCAAGACAAAGCATCAGAAACTGTTAGGACCTCTGCAACCTTTGAGTGTCCCTGAGTGGAAATGGGATAGTATCTCTATGGATTCTATCATGGGATTACCTCGCACGTCATTAGGATATGATGGGATTTGGGTAGTAGTTGAATGACTGATGAAATTAGCTCACTTTCTGGTGATGAGAAAAGAATATCAACCAAAGAAGCTTGTGAGGTTATACATTAAGGAGATTATAAGATTACATGGGGTACCAGAAATGATCATGTCATAGAGATCCTCAATTTCTTTTTAGATTTTAGAGAGCATTACAACAAGCTGATTTTAGTACAGCCTATCATCCGCAAACGAATGGGCAAATGGAATGAATGATTCAAACGTTAGAAGATATGTTAAGAGCGTGTGTGTTGGACTTTAAAGGAAATTAGGATGAGTATTTACCGTTAGTTGAATTTTCATACAACAATAGCTACCATTCTTGAAACATCCTTCCTTTAACCTCTCAAAGTATGTGTTTAGAAGTGTTACAATTTAAGTGATTCACAAAACAAGCTCGTAGATTGAAAATTTACAATTAGCTCTCGGGTTACTGTTCACTAGTTAAATGCTAGAGTTTTAGTCTAACTTTGAAAAATCATAACTAATTGTAAAAAAAAATTGTATTGAGGTGGTTCAAAATTCTATTTGAAGCTTTTTCAATTCTTGATAGGGATAACATATAAAACTAGACTTAACCCTTGCCAATTCATAATTTATTTGTTAAAATTTACTATTTATTTTGTTGAAACTGTACGTTCTAGTTTTTCTGTCCTGCTTTTGATCAAGCATAACTCTTAGCACACATATCCATTTTAGGTGATCTACCACTTATTTTAAAACTTAGAATGTGTACTTTAACCATACCAAATTTCATGGGAAGAATCAATCATTTGCCTTACCTGCACTCTATCACTATCTCATGGCTCCTTTAGGGATGCTTTATCCCCCTAACTTGCATTAATAATTCATAATCAATTCTTTCCTTGCATAACACTTTTCCATTTATGTGTTAGCCATTCCCATACAGAATCATAGTCAATTACACATGCCATCATCTTTATTTATCATCACACAATCTTTGTGGCACATTATAACATACATTGTCATGCAAATTATGCAATATGATACAATAAATTTCTTCAATTCTTTTCCTCTTTCCTTACTTCCACTTCATGCATTCTTTGCTTGATCATTATCACCTATTATGATAGGTTAAGGGAGAGTGAGATTTGAGAAAATCTCAGTAGCAAAAATTACCACATACATATAAGATGGATGCTAATGTATAGTATGTAAGTTTCCATAAAATTAGATTAACTGGTGACATGCCATCATACTTTATGCTTGATATGAAAATGCATGGCCATGAAAAAATATTAAGAACAACATTTCTAGCAACAATCATCATGTCACAATATCATATAGTCAATATATACAAACCAACACATAAGCATACCACATCAAGCACATAAAGGGGTAAGTTCACTACCTTGCACCACGAGTTTTCTCCTATTCTTTAACTTGCCCCCTAAGCTTCCCAACCATCTAGCTTTTAGTCAATCACATCCAAACCTTCTCTTGCATGTCTCAAGGTCCTAATCACAGCCACAAGGGTCACATTACTCACTAGGACCAAGAACTGCACAATGCGGAGGACATATACCCTTAAACTTAATCTCTTTTCCTTATTTATAATGTAGTGTTCTAGCTTTGTAAAAATTGTTCCCTTAGGCCAATTCTACACAATTTTGTCCAAAGAATCTAAATATGAGTTTAGATTTATCAAAATCAAACTCCTTCTGCTGATTCTAGGCTAAAACCAAAATCTGCCACTTAAATTTCAGTTTTGATTCTAATGCTTCCAACTTCATTCTTTCATCTTGTACCTACACAATTTTCCATTCTAAATCCATTAAAAGCTTTAGAATCAACAAATTCACATCCTAGGCATAAGAACCAGTCAAGCCGTGGCATCGTCTTTTAAAGTTATGGAATTCAATTAATACAAAGCTAGAACTACTTGATTCTTGTTCCTTTCAAGCATTTAAACATTATTCTAACATCAATTTCATCTTTCCCTACTCTTAAGAATTTCGTACAGCATATCCCCCAAAGGTTTCAAGCTCCCAAAAGCCATTAAAATCCACAACTAAGCTCAACAACAAGAGTAGTGAAAACTACATCAAAAACCATGAACATACGTTGTTTTATAGTTTGATCTTGCATATGATCACTTGGTCTTTCTCTCTCCCTTTTCTTTCTCTCTCTATAATTCATTTTTCAAGAGTTTTTCCAAGGTTTCAAGAGCCTTGGATGAAATGAGGGGAGGGAAGGGGTATTTATAGAGTTTAAGAACAAATCCTAGCCATTGATCTTGAAAATATGTGGCTTAATCTTGACCGTTCATTTTTCCTCTTTGTCTTGTGAGTGTCCCTATGACATCATGTTACCTCATCATGCTTACATCATCTAGCCACATGGGTTTAATCTAACCGTACATGTGTCTTGCATCCAACTGTACACGTGTCTCTTCCATCTAATCATACACTTGTCTTTTATATAATCATACACTTATCTCTTCTATGTCCCTTCATCATTTTGGAATTAAAATAGGAAGGGGATTAATATAAAATCGTGTAAAATACAACCCTTAGACATTCCTTTACCCATCTTGCCATTATGCACTGTATCAGGTACTTTTTCAGGTCCTGACTTACCTGGGACCATTGGGACATGTTCTTGAAGGGAATTGAAAGACGACGCGCAGCGGAAAAACAACTCGAAATTTTAAGACTTTCAACCCCTTGCCCGGATCTACCGATCGCGTTTAAGTTAGGTAGTAAGAAGCATTACCTTCGGTGTTCGATTTCCTGGTGACTCGATGATTCGGCCGTTCAGGATGCTTCTGCTCGCCTCCTTTGTCGTTCGAAGTCGACAACTCCGGTCGGCTTCCTCTACCGGTATCCACACGAGTAGCCTCAACCTCGAACGGCGTGCTAGCGCCTATGTCCGTCTAGGGTTTTCGAAATCCGTCCTCTCTCCTCTCTTAGGCCGTCTCTTATCTGTCAGTTCTTTCACTCTTAAACCCTAGCTCCTCATATCAAATATATAGGATGCTATATAGGTTTAATTAATAATATTTAATTTCGAAATTAACTCTAAATTAATTCCGAAATTAATACAATATCAAATATTGCCTAATCAGATAAGAGAACAATTAAATAAATATGGTTTAAATTAAATCCGTCTCACAGATTTAATTCACTTATTTATTTAATAAAGAGATGACGGAATTTATATATTTAATTTATCCTTATAAATTAATATCTCTTATATTTATATATATATATACGAATTTATATATATATATATACACGTCCACCCTATTTATTCATTGAATCTGGACATATCTTAGATTCAATGAATCTGGACATCATAACTCGTGTTGGGCTATTTTGTGTGCGACCCTGTAGGCCCATATGAAGTTGGCAGTGGGCCATTAACTATAATGACTCACAAGTCGTAAGCGGTCTCTAGCAAGACATCACGACTACCCAAAACATATGAGGATCATTGAACGATACAACCTTTCATACAACCATATCACGTCCCTTTTGTCACATGACATTTTGGTCATGGATGAGGCATGGAGAACGTCATCCTCCTATTCATGACCGTTACTTTCTCGATCCCTGAGTAGTCTGAGTATAGAAACGGAACTACCTTTCCATTATAGTATGGCCATACATTTCTCAGACTCACTCATCGAGGGGCCCAGTAATGTCTCTCTACGAATGTGAGGGACAAATTCCATCTTGACCATTCACATTCCTCCGCATGAAAAACCACTAAGCCTGAACATAGTCTTTATAATCACTCGGTCAAAAGTGACTTTTGACTAGGTCAAAGCTAAGCGTTTCTCATGTAGGAATCCATGATGATCTCAGGTCAAAGGGCACAGTGACGTGGTTTGTATATGAGAGAAGCTTATGACTTAACCCATGCAGCTCTCTCATAGCGGGTCGGTCCAACACCTTGTACTCTTACATGTGCCTATGACTTTAATTTATATCTCTATATATCTTTAAAGTCATACTGGTCTTATTTCATCTTTGCTCCCACATAGATGACCGACCAGGGACATTTAGGATAAACCATGAGTTATCCAAGGATAGTCATCACAGTAAACATACAAATAATATGATAACTTAATTAATAAATTCATAAATTAACAATGTTCAAAACAAAATGATTGGCCCCTAGGGCACAATTTCCAACAGTTCTGGCATCTTTATCTCACCTCAAATAAGTCCACATAGCATTATATAACATGCCTAAAAAGAGAGTGATGCTCTTCCCTTATTCTTCCATTAAAATAATTAATAATATTTATTTTGGAGTAAACTTGACCGAATTCTTTCTACCGGTCCACAACTCTGAAACTCTGTCTCTAGGTACCAATGCTATTTATTCATCAAGGGAAATTCCTCTAATTTTTCTTAAGTCAAAAGTTAACCTCTAGATAGTTGACTTTGACTTTCTTCGGACAGTGTATAAACAGGCTTTAAATTCTATTAAAGCCAACCTCTTTGCTTTCTAGGGACGGAATTATTTTTAGAACCTGTGATAATTCCTCAAATATTTTCTCCCATTTTTGTCCAATTATCTGAGGCCTCCCTATACTTTAAATAATTCATTTATGATAATATTCAAAATCAGTCAAAACCCTGGGAATTCCACAAATTCCTTCTAGGGATATTTTTGTCATTTTTAGCCTTATACAAACTTCAATTCCTATTTTTCTGAAGTATTCAGGCCAACTTTTTGTTTTTGGAAAATTTTTGGAAATTTCTATAAAATTTCCAGTTTTGCCCCTAGGAGTTTGATATCACTAGTCCGGCTTTCTTCAGGGTTCAAATTTTTGGGATATGACAATTCTAGTATACAAATGGCTCCATATGAAGTGTTGTATGGTTGTAAGTGCAGATCCTCACTATGCTGGACAAAACTAAGGGAAAGAAAGATTTTTGAACCAGACATGATGGACAAATTTAAACAACACAACAGATAAAGATGATTAGACAGAGGCTACTTACAACCCAAAGTAGACACAAAAGTTATGCTGATGTCCGGCAAAAGCGTTTAGAGTTCAAGGTTGGAGATCATGTATTCTTAAAAGTATCTCCAACAACAAAAGTGGGAAGGTCATTAAAAGCACGGAAGCAGATGCCCAGATCAGACCCTTCTAGATTCTCTTAAAGATAGAACCAGTAGCTTATGAATTGGCCCTACCCCCTAATCTTAGTTAGATACATGATGTCTTTCGTGTTTCTCAGCTAAAGAAATACCGGCCAAATCCCTCTCATATTCTGGAATATGAGGACATCACGCTGTAAGATAACTTGACATTCAAGATAAAACCGTCAAAGATCATAGATTGACAAATTAAGCAATAGAAAAATAAGTCCATTCCAATGGTCAAGGTGTTACACCTTACTACTAGACTGCTTTAGAGTTTAATTAGAACCATTTTAGACCATACTGGATAGTCTTGAGCTTAAAAATCATGTTAAGGATGTTACTTTCGGATTTTTACTGTTCATGTGGTAAGTTATACTTTTCTGTACCAACTTCAAAAAATCATAACTTAATCTAGAAAAATCAAAATGAAGTGGCTCAAAATTCTGTGGAAAGATCTTTGAATGCTATTTCAAGAAAAAATAATCTTGTGGACCAATTCCTTTTGAGAAAGTGCCAGATTTTTATGGAAGTCACCATTGTCATTTTGGTAAAATTCTTTTTCCAGATTATGAACCTTAACTTTGAAAAATCATTAAAAATTGCACAGTTGTCCATTTATAATGTGCTACCTATCAAATTTCATGATTTAAAACATTCCAAAAACTTAATCAAAACATAGCTCCAATTTGACAGCCTACTTAGGGTTACAGCATCCCATCATTCATACATATACATAACCAAAAGTCAAATGGCTTTTATAGTTTAACACCATAATTTACCCTTGAATCTGCAGCTTCCCCTTGGATGATTCAGCTCTTAAAATGTTATATTACATTTGGGGGATGAGATTTCAATGAAATCTCAATAACAAAATTAACCAACTATAACACCAAGCAAGCATCATCATTATCCATAACAATATTAGCTACCATTGAAGAACTGATACTCTTATAATTGGGCAATCTCAAACATGCAAAAGCCAAGGCAATCAAATGCAAGGAGCAGCCACATTATAATCATCATAGTTCACTCACATGATAGCAATCATCCATGCAATAATAAACAATGCAACGTCAATGTTAGTAGTTAGGTTAAACTTTGCTACGTTACTCCAAATGCTTTCTTTTCTCTTCTTTCTTTCCTCCACAAATATTAAACCCTAACATGAAAATTCATAAAAGGGCAGCAACATTACAAACCAAACCATATAAAAATCAATAACAAAACTCAAGTAACCGCCTTAACCCTTAAATCTTTGATTTTAGAGCTTTGCTTCCTTAAATCCTAAAAATCCTTTCTTGGTTCATTCCTATATGATTTTTTATGTAGATTCCAAATATGTACTTGAATTTAAGAAAAGAAATCTCCTTCCTCAAGAACTAAGTTGGCTGAACACTAGGGTTTATTTTCCAAATATTACAACTTTGATTCTATTGCTTCCAACACTTGTTCTTTAGGTTTATCCTACACTATTTTCCTTTTTAAACATCATGGAAGCATCAAAACTTTGAAAATATCATCCTAGGATGGAGTTCTTGAAGTGGCCGAATAGTACCTCAAGTTTCAACAATGAAATCTTTGCAAAAGCATTGCAAAAGCAACATACAACCACTTGAAACCATCATGAAATAAGGTGTTCTAACTATGTTTAACAACCAAAACTTCCCTCCCTACTCATTCATCATTTCAGCCAACACCAAAATAAGGGGAGAACCAGAAATTTCAACCATCAAACTCAAGAGAATCAAGCAAGAAACATCTTAAAACAACTTACTAACCTTAAATCTTAGTTGGAAGATCAAAGTAGCTTGCTTTTTCCTTGGTTCTTCTTCAAAATCACTCTTTCTCTCCCTTGGCCGAAATGTATATCTGAAAATGGGGGAAGGAGAGCTCTCCTTTAATGCCAAAATATCTCATCTACCAATATTTAATGATGTGCCAAGTGTCAACTCCCTAATTAGTCTTGAAATCTCTTTCTTAATTAAGTAAATCCAAATGTAATTAATTTCAAAAGTCAAGAGCCTCTCCATTTATGGCTTAACACTTGGCAACTTTATATACTCTCCATTAGGGGCTTGACAAGTGGCAAATTGTGGGCCAAAGAAAGTACAAGACTCTAGTCTTCACTTTATCGGTGCACTTTCACTCTAGGTTTAATTTCTTTTCTATAATTACAGTACTATGGCCTTTGTAATTATTTTCTGTTAGATCCACAATTTATTCTCCTCATTTTTCTCTTCCCAAAATACCCTCTTTAAGTCAAACTCAATTTTTCATTAATTAAATAAAAAGGAAAACTATTTTCCTTCTTATTATTGATTTTTCCACTTGTCAAAAGAATTAGGAAAAAATCTTGGATATTTTAGGGTCACCTTTTAATCCCATAATCTTTTATAATTCCTTGGGGCATCATAGGAATTTTCTTAAAATTTTATTCTTCTTAAAAATATTTATTTAGAATTTTTCAAATAAAAGGCCTTAAATTATCCTAAATCACCCTTAAATTGCTTTGTAATTTTTTCAAGGGTAATTTGGTCATAAAACCAATTATACATCCTCATATAATTCTCAAGTAATATTATCCTTATTATTCCTTAATTTTCTGACGCTTGAAAATATTTTCTTTTCATAATTATTTTTTACCAATTTTTTTTAATTAGTCAAACTTTCATAATTGACTTGGAAAATCCTGGTAAATATTTTCCATCGAAATTATTTTACTTCTCCTTATCATTTTTTGCCTTTAAATGTTTAGGAATATCCTTATTCATAATTACCATATTACTGGATGTGACACAAGGTGATCTAGAAAGGTTTAACACAAGAAGAAACGACTTGGGAAAAGGAAGACGACATGAAGAGCAGTTACCCAGAGCTCTTTATATAAGGTACGCTTTAAATTTTGAGAATGAAATTTATTTAAGGAGGGAGGAAATGTTACATTCTATAAATTTTAACCCTGATAATGAGAATGAAAAATTAAGTCAAGGGCAAATAGGGAAAGTAGACTGATTGCGAAGCCATACATGACATAAAATCCAAACAGGGTCTGAATTGATATTTTTGAAATAATTAGTCCAAAAAGAACAAAATGGAAAAATTACAAAAAAAAATTTAGCAAATTGCTAGAAAATGATTAAAAAAAGATAAATTAGAGGTTTTGGAATCCTATTTAAGGCTCTGGAAGTGGAAATAACATAAAAATAATTTATTACCAAATTTTTGGTAAACAAAGGTTTTTCAGAAAAAACAATAAAAAATTAGCCAGAAATAATTATTTTAAATATATAGAGGCCTCAATAATTTTGAAAAAAATATGAAAGATTATTTAAGGATTTATTTGAGTTTATAAAATTATTTTTAGGCCTTGAAATGAAAGGATTAATTTTAGAATATTTATTACCAAAATCCAATCGATAAAGCCTGATTTTGGAGAAAAATCAAAATAAACAGTTAGAGACTAAGATAAATTCCGAAAAATTTCAAGGAACCTTCCTATATTAAAAGAGGCCCAAAACTTTTTTAGAAATAGTAACCGATAGTGAGTTTTGGTTGGAAATTTACTAACTTAAAAGCGTAAAGAATGGAGAAGATTAAAATTAAAGTCCTCTTAGAGAGAGAGACTTTCTCTTGGGTACTGTGTTATACACACTTCTACTGCTACTTAGCAGCGGAGGGGAGGTGTGAGTGAGAACTCTGCTGCCCACTACAGTAGAGGACAGAGAGTGATACCACGCACGACAATTAAGAAATGGAGAAGACGGTGTAAATAGGACTTGTGAAAAAGGGAGGCTGCTTCCCCTTAGATGAAGAAGAAAGAAAAATGAAGAAAGTGAATGTGAAAGACAAAGGAGATGGAGTGGCCAATATGGATACAGAGGACAATGTGATTCAAGAAACGGCAACTCATGACAGGTTTGGAATCCAGAAACAACTCTTCATGGAAGGAAATAGGGAAGGGTCAAATGCCTAGCTAGACTGACCCATAGCACCGCTGAACACGAAGCCATAGAAGAGGTAGCATTGGCAAGAGAGTACTCTGCTGCTCCCACATTCAAAGAAAAACTCAGGGGACGAGATACAGCAACCCAGGAGAAGGGTGCTGTTGGCTCAGAAGATATCTTGATTAAGCAAGAAGATGTGATTGTAGCAATGGATGGCCTTATTCTATCTATCACGTTCTCAAAACGGATCAAGAGTATATGTACCAATGCATGCAGTTCACAGTTGTTGTTAAATTCTTGGGACGCTACATATGCCAAGAGACTCTGTTTAGGAAGATCATTAGTATGTGAAATCTGACTGGCAATTTTAAACTGATAGAGCTTAAGGGAGGCTGTTATATGTTTAAATTCAAAAATGCTTTTGATTATCGAAAGGCCATGTTGGGAGGCCCTTGGGTGGTTCTTAGGCACTATTTAATGGTATATCTGTGGGAACCCTCTTTATCTCCCTCTAACCTTGAAATCAAGCAGGTTTACGAATAGGTGTGACTGCCTAGCCTACTATATCATGACTACCATAAAAGTGTGCTGCGAGCAATTAGGAATGTGATTGGCCAAGTTTTAAAAATAGACTACAACACAGAAGGGGTCGATAAGGCTAGGTTTACAAGACTAACAGTGAAGCTTGACCTTACCAAGCCTCTAATCTCAAAGTTAAAACTCGATAGGATTACCCAATATGTAGAGTACGAAGGGCTACCTACAATCTGCTATCATTGTGAAAGATATGGCCACTTGGAAGCCACATGCCCGCTTAAAATGCAAGGCCCCAACCTGGTTTCTACACCTCCTACTGAGCAGGAGAACATGCTAAAAACTGCAACTGAGAAAGTACAAACTTCGCCGTAAGCAACAGGTGATCAAACACGTGTGACCCAAGTGAGTGAAGAAAACTTGTTTGGCACTGGATGAAAGCACCAACCTGTGGTTGGCGAGGTCAGAATCCACAGCGCACTCCAAAAAACAATGCCCAAACCGGTAACACTAGCAGGAACAGGTTCAATGTCTTAGCTACCCCCCAGATGTTAAGGAGCACAGGGAAGGAAAAAACCCAAAGGACGATAAAGGAGAAAAGATGTTAGGCTTTCCCTCTGGCCAGGACAACAGGTACAAAAAGAAGGATCCCCCTCCAAGGTCAATGGCTACTAGAGGAATGAAACAAGTAAAAGGCCTGAGCCCAAAGAAACCGGCAGCAAGTACACCCTCCACAGACTCCCTGTTTGAAACTCAGGCATATAAGAAAGCACGAGTCTTGACAATCCTAGATCCAAGCAAGCACACAGCTGTCATTATCTCTAAGCACTCAATTTAGTCAAAGAAGTCATCAAAACCACACTTGGGCCAAAAACTAAGCCCATGAAATGGGAAGGGAAAGAAAACTAGCTCCTAAAACCTCTAGATTGAAGCCCACAAAGAGGAGGGTTCAAAATACAACCAAATGTTAAAATTAAGAGCACTGGGCCCAAAGTAATAGATGAGATAGGGACACCATCGTAGGAAATTGCCAAAGCTCTAGTAGAAGCACTTGGAGCTATAGTCCCCTCTGACGAAGAGATGACTTTTGCGGAAGCAATAGACTTTGGCATGGATGATGACACGAGAGCCCGGAGCCTTCTAAAAGAGACAATTGATCTTTCTTACTTCATGAATAATTCAATCTTTATGTGGAACTTCCAAAGGGCAGCATCTAACAGTTTCCATAGAATGTTGAAATCCCTTTTATAGGGTTACAGAACAAATATTATTTTTCTTGTGGAGCCAAGGATTTATGGAATTAAAGCAGATAAAGTAATTAAGAAGCTTAGTTATCTGCAGTTACATAAACTTAAGGCCATTAGATTCTCTGGAGGTATTTGGCTAATGCGGACAATGAACGTTTAGGTTAGAATTCTTGTTAATCACCAACAATTTATTCACACTTCTATCTCTAGTGATGCAAGAGAAGGAAAGGCCTTTTTTTACAACAGTTTACGTGAGTCCCGCCCCTTCTATGTGGAAATCCTTATAAGCGGACCTCATCAATCTGGAAAGGGATGAAAATTCTGTGTGGCTCCTTACTAGTGATTTCCACACCACTATTACTCAAGAAGAATGCAAGGGGGGCTCAAGGTTAAATCAATCAAGCTGTAAGAACTTCTGCCAGCTTATACAGAAGTTGGGACTCTTGGATCTCGGATATATTGGGCCCCGGTTCACGTGGCAACGGGGCAGTGTGATGGTTTGCTTAGACCAAGCCCTATGCAATGAAAAATGGCTTATAAACCAACCAACTACCCATGTGCTGTGCCTTCCTAAAGCCCAAATTGACCATAGGCCTTTACTCATCAAGGCCGAAAAAGACAACAACAGGAGTAATATACCCTTTTGCTTTCTAGCCTCTTGGATCTTCCACCCTGACTTTTATAATTTAGTCTCAAATAATTGGGCCAACAATAAAAGCCTCTCAGTAAACATTTCCTTGTACGTGGACAAGGCTCAAAAATGGAATCAGGAAGTTTATGGACAAGTTGGACAACAAAAGTGATATCTTTGGGCTAGACTCGCTGGATTACAACGTGCTCTAGAAAAGAACCCTTTCTCTACACACCTCATTAATCTTGAACGATCACTTCGTATGCAGTATGAGGACATTCTTTTGCGTGAGGAAATGCTTTGGTTGCAAAATCTTGAAGCTAGTGGATTTGTGAGGGTGATTGCAACACAAGATTCTATATCGACGACGTATGATGAAGATCTATGGGAATCAGATCAAAGCGTCCTAAATCAAATAGCGATTAGCTTTTTCCAAAATTTATACTCTCTTGAGCAACCTCATTGTTCTCCCTATCTCCCTACCATTACATAGATCTTTTTCCTCCCCTCACAGATTTGATGATTTTGTATCTAGATCACCCTGTTTCAAAAGAAGAAACAAAGTGTAACATACTGTTTTTTTTTTAAAAAAAAGAAATCAATTAATTAAAATAATATAATATTATTATAATATTATATTACAAAAAAAATATAAATACCCAGCTTTCCACCGAATTTGGTGGAAAGGCTGGGCATCATTTAAGGGAACAAGGAAAATAGGGGGGGAGGTATTAATGGCCGAAGAAAAAAAGGGGGAAGGAGCAGATGGAAGTAGAAAAATGGGTAAGGGGCGGTGGAAAAAATTGAACGTGGGGTTATTAAATACCTTCACCCCAGATGATTTTCAAGCTGAGGGAGGAGACGGAAGAGGAAGAGAGAGCAAAAGAAGAGAGAAGAGAGTGAGAAGCAGAGAGGAAAAGAGAGAGAGAGCCGAGTTGCGAAGTACCTAACAGTTTTGGGGATAATTTAGGTACACAAAACTACTTCTTTCTGTCAAATTTCCTTTATGAATATTTTCTATATATTTATAGCTTTATATTTTTAGTATCATTATAATATTTAGAGAAAATTTTACTATTTGGGTATAGAGTAAATATGGAGTTTTGACAATGTATGACCGTATAAATTTAAATATATATTATTAAGAAATTTTAACCTGTTTATATTTACTCAATGACTGTTTTGAGAATTTTAAATTAAGATTTTAGTTGCAAAATTTGTTATTCGGAGATATAGAATATTTTTACCGATTAAATTTAAGTTAAATAATTTATTTGAGTTATTTAATATATTATTAAGATTTTAATCTGTTAGAATATTGAATATGTCAAAGATATATTATTGAAATAATTTTTAGAAGTATAAAGAATTGTAAATTGAGAATTTTATAAAAATAAAAATTTATTATACTTCAAAGGAGTTGCTTGGCTGAGGAAACAATTTTAAATGGGACTATAATAAATAGTTGAGATTTTAATATAAAATGTTTATATTCTAAGAAATATATATTTGATTAAGTTATTAAATTTAAATAGTTTTATATGAAAATTTTATTGTCAAAATAATATTATAGCTATTATTTTAAATAGCAAAATTTGGGAGAGCTAATATATTTATGTAAATTTAGCTTAGAGGGTCATCTTAGAATTTTAGAATAGTTTTGAAGTAGTTTTAAGTTTTATATTAATAAATATTTATGTGCAATTTTTGTAGACTCTTGAGAATTTTGGAGTAATCTTTGTGTGAATATTTGTAAGCTAAAGAGTACCAGGTAACTCTAAAAATTCTTTCTTGTGTATGTGAATTGTGTATGATTATATTATTGATTTACTAATTTTTATATTACTAAAATATAATATTATGATTTCTCAAATAAATGTTTTGATATGTTTTTTGATTTTGTTAATATTTATTATTATTAATTATGATCAATATTTAAATATATTGATGGCCATGGAATTGTCATGAGTTGCTATTAAATGGTATACAAGTTTTATTGCTATCTTATTTTTAATATATTTGAAGAAATATTTATGATGTAACATTATTGGCATCTGACATGCATTGTTGGGCTAAGGATAGAAGGAGATTGCATGGATATAAAATTACCACGTGGTATGCCATCACTTGGTGCACAGTGGATGGCACTTGTCAGGGCCCCTTCTTCCATGTTTTCCTTTGGCTAGGAATTCATTGGAGCTGTGAGACACGTGACACCTTCCTATTCATAAAGGAGGGGAGTCATAGTCCGAGCTTGAGCTCTATATCTTTAGCCAGATATATCTCTAGTATCGGTGAGCTTGGAATAATTTAGTAAAATGGATTAGTTCCTTTCGGACTATGTGTTAGCCTATGGCTCTAGTCAGCGGTATAAGGATGGATGGTGACATAAGGGAGGCAGTATATTGCATTATTTTTGGATATATTGAAAAAAAAAGGAAATTGAATTGAATATCAAATCCGTGATTTTTAATATATTTATATATACACACACATATAAACAGATTTTTGGTTTATCATATATGATTTGCTTGTATAGGTTAGAATTTCAGTAGTTACTGAGATGTTTGATCTCACCCTCCTATATTAACAATTTTCAGGCGAAGGATCTAGTAGGAATCAAGGAAAGGCACCAATGGAGTGAGCCATAAAGGCTTCTGTACTCCTCAAGCACATGCTATATTATATTTTTATTTGTCATGACTATAAGACTTCAATAGTTTATTTTGTTAAGTTATGTAGAAATGTTTTGAAATTATGACTTGTTTGAAGTTTTAGAAATATGTATGGACTTTTAAATTAAATATTTTGATGCGTATATTGATATAATTATGTGAGGTGTTACACAAAGAGGGCACTTTTTGATATGGCGCTTGCTGAAATCTCCGGGAATTGACAGGCTTCACACTCTTTTCTTCTAATCTCAGCGGGAACTAGTGGGGGACTCCCTGTTTAATGAAGTCAAGAACATTTTTAAAGGAGGGGGAGATTGACCAGTAATTCAACCGTACCTTAATAGCCTTAATTCCAAAGACAGAGCAGCCATAGCATTTGAAAGACTTTAGACCCTTTAGCCTTTGCACCACCATCTATAAATCACTAAGATTATAGTTAATAGGCTGAAGATAGTAATGCCTACTCTCATTACCCCTAACCAATCCAACTTCATATGGGGGAGAAGCATTGTTGACAATGTTATAATTGTTCAGGAGGCTATACATTCGATAAGAAAGAAATGTGGCAAAGTTGCTTGGATGGCAAAAAAGTTGATTTGGAAAAAGTCTTTCATCGTATCAGGTGCGATTTCATCAAAGACACACTAAGGGAAGCCTATATCCCTATGTCACTTACCAGGGTCATCATGAAGTGTATCTCACAACCAATAATGCAAGTGATCTGGAATGGAGTCCCTATGAGTGAATTCCAACCACAGAGAGGTATAAGGCAGGAGGATCCTATATCACCTTACATATTCATCTTGTGTATGGAGCGCTTCTCCCAAGCAGTATCCTACCATGTGAACAACCAAACTTGGCAGCCTATCCAAATGGGTCGAGGAGGCCCTCTCTTTCACATCTCTTCTTTGCGGACAACCTCATTCTCTTTAGTTCAACTAAAGACACCCAAGTTGAGTTAATTCACCAGCTGTTAGACGAATTCTACTACTCATCGGGCCAAAAAGCAAGTGAATCCAAGACTAGAATTTTCTTCTCAAAGAATACCCCCACAAGAGGCTATTTGCGTCTGCAAAAAACTGGGCTTCTAGAAAACGGAGTCTCTTGGCAAATGTTTGGGAGTACCTCTTCTACACAGTAGGGTGACTAAAGAGACATAAAGGTACATTGAAGAAAGAATTCAGTAGAACCTCTTAGGGTGGAAAGCACACTCTTTGTCACTTGTAGGGTGTATAACTTTACCCACCTCAGTACTTTCAGCTATCCCAATTTATGCCATGCAATCTACAAAGCTACCAGCAACGACCTATGCAAAAATTCAGTCATTGATCAATAACTTTGTCTGGGGGGACACAACGCGACATAGAAGTGTGCACCTGATGAAATGGAGCACACTCTATCAGCCAAAGGAGTGTGGTGGGTGTGGACTTAAAGATGCCATGACTCGAAATTATGCTCTACTGATAAAAATTGCGCATAGCATCATAACGCAGCCAGAGTCCTGTTAGGTCCAAATCTTATAGAAAAAATATAAATGGGGTAAAAAGCACCATAATAAGGCAAAACCAGAAAATGCCTCTTATCTCTGGAGAAGCCTGAGCTGTGTTTGGAAAGAGGCTGAGTTGGGAATATTTTGGCACATAAGAGATGGGAATCCTCTCTGCTTCTGGTCTGACCATTGGGTGGGAGAGCTAGGCCCACTAAAAAATCTAGCTTTTCCTCCCATTGAAGAAGAAAACCTACAGAAGCCAGTGAGAGCTTTGTTACAACTAGTAGCGAGTGGAATTGGAATCTTTTTGACAAAGGGCTACCAGAGGAAATTCTTCTACAAATAGCAGGAATTGTGCCCCCATCAGAGAGCAAGGGTGCTGACCAAAGTATATGGCACCTAATAGGTCATAGGAAATTTACTGTTCAGTTTGCTTATAAGCTACTTGTCGGGCATGATTAGGATAAAAAGAACTCTTGATGGAATCTAGCTTGGAAATGGCCAGGGGCACAACAAGTACGCACTTTCCTCAAACTTGCACTAAACAACAAGTTACTCACGAACAAAGAGCACTTTCGACACCATATGTCCTCAAATTCCTATTGCAACGTGTGTAGGAGAGAAGTATAAGACCTTGACCATGTCCTAAGGCGATGCCCATTAGCTAAGACTTGTTGGAAGCTTATAATACCACCACAATTCCAATCTCAGTTCTTCAGAGTTCCCTTTGATCACTGGTTTCAAGCCCATCTAAAGCCCGTCGACTCGAGCTGCCCCTGGTGCATCACCTTTGGTTTGCTATGCTGGAAACTCTGGGAAGTGAGGAATAGAAGATTATTTCATCAAAAAGACACTCAAGCGCATAGATTAGTCAACAAAGTTCTCTTTTTGAGTGAACACACGGTGAAAACCAATATAGGATTAAAGATGTTAAGTTCACCCTAAAGCGTCTTTTCTGTTTTGTTGATGTTGTAGTCTTTGACTATTTTTCAATAATCTGTCCTGTACACTTTTTTGAGCATTAATAAAACTTTCGCTTTCCATTCCAAAAAAAAAAAAAGCTTAATGAATAGTTTCATTTGCTTCTATTTGATATAAAAAGAGGTTTAAAGTTAATGTGTTACATTTCTCAATTTTGGTTATCAAGGGTTGATTGTCATGTCAACTCTGTCTTATTCTACTACATCCTCTCTCCTCATAATAACCTTCACATGGGACATTAATGACATATTAATGAAAAAGTACAGGAGTTCATATTGAATTTATCTTCCTCAATCATAAAATAATATTTTAATCTTGGTAGATGCTTTTTGATGTTTTCTTACTCCAAAAATTTCTTTATATGCTCCATAAACTCTCTTTAATCATAGAAAAATTTTCTAATTTTTCTCATGCCAAAACTACTCTTATAGGTATTTCTTTTCGAATTTCCTAAATAATACCCTAATTGGCATAATTAGGTTTTAAAATTTTTTAAGGCCAGCCTCCTCACAATTTGAGGATGAAATCATTTCTATAATCTCAAATAATTCCTCAAATAATTAATCCACATTTTTCTCTAATTATTTGGAACCTTCTCATATTTTAAATAATTAGATTTGACTAAATAACTCATAATTAGCCAATTTCTAAAAACTCCTAAAAATTCATTCTGTGAATATTTTTATCATTTTCAAGTCACATAGGTCATAATACTTCATTTTCTATTTTCTGAAATTTTCTAAAAATTTTAGTTATATTTTTTATCTGAAACTTTTCAAAATTATAGTTTAATTTCTGATAGGTTTTATCGTCACATTAAAATCTTTAGCATAAAATCTGACTCATAGTCATCCCCATTTCTCCTATTTGCCTTACGGCGCTTCACTTAAACTTTCTTATCCTTAGATCTCATAAACTTTCACGTCACGGTTTAATCTCTAGAAATCCTTCCTAGTCTTCCAAGTTGGATGTTACAAGTAGTAGATTCAGGATGTGCATGACGCCGTTGAGAAATCCGGAAGGCGATTGTTGTCACCATCTTTTCTAGACCAAAAAAGTTCAATGGAGGGAGAGAGATGATTGAGGATCCCTTCACTCCTCACCCTTTTGAGATCCCTTCACTCCTTATCCACTATCCTCTTGTCAACACCCAACCAGCCTCCATTTAACTCCATCGCAACTCGCCGCCGTTAGACTCCAAGCAAGCAGCCATCATTCTCTTCATTCCTGCTTGCCGTCGTCGCTGCTATCAATGATAAGACAGCACTCCCGAGTCCCATGGAGTGGTTGAATGAAATAGAGTGGATATCTCCAAAACGGAAGGTGTATCACTTCATTAGATTTATTTTTCTTTAGTTTAAAAGAATTAGCAAAAATATTGAAACACACCGTCATTACCTCCACGTTCTTCTTCTTGAAAATCTCATTCTCATGTAACATACACCATTTTGGGAAAGCCCCTTCTCAGATTTTTGCTTTCGACCTTGGGCCTTTGCAATTTGCGATTTT
Organism: Neltuma alba; assembly: GCF_004799145.2. Lineage (NCBI taxonomy): Eukaryota > Viridiplantae > Streptophyta > Magnoliopsida > Fabales > Fabaceae > Neltuma > Neltuma alba. The sequence continues at coordinate 321,559 of NW_021636450.1, read as the reverse complement.
ACTGAAATCAAAGTGGATCTAAGTTTTCCCTGTAAGTTGTGGTTAGTTTCAAGCTCTGATTTTTTGTCTGAGTTTTTGTAGTAGTTATCATAAATTCCCTCTTACTATTCAAAATTGATGGTGAAGGAATTCGGGCATACCTAGAATCTACAACGAAATCAATAGCCACGCGGAGGTCCGATCACAGTGGTGGAGTCAGATCAATGCTTCACAGCAAATACACCAAGTGGGGGAAGATAAGGAACTGAGACCGGAGGGGAGGAGACTAGAGAAAAGGAAAAAACTGTGTTCATGAAAACTAATCATTCAGTTACTAATTTAACTCCACGTTTTTGTTTTTGAAATGAAAAAAAAAAACTGCCTCCTCTGTCTAACCGTTCCCTTCTTTTTGCAAAATATATAAAAAGGCAAAAATTACAGTCAGAGACCCACAAGTTTTGCTATTCACACCAGGACCCCAAATGATAATGGGCTTGGGTCCAATTCATCAAGGGTGGATTGGCCCATTTTCTTACATCTCCCACTCACACTTGGTGGATTAGATGTCGCAGGTCTAGTCTCTTCACCTTCCCCCAATTTCATACTTAGTGCTTTGCCGTGACCGCGTGGGCATGACGTCTTCGCTTGGGTCCCTGTACTAGAAATCCTTTTTATAGGATCAACACAAGTCACCTTCTCCTTGTGTAGCTTGAATTTTAATGTTATGCCTTAGATGTCCTAGATTTACCTATATACACTTTTCATGGTAAATCTAATCCCTCTCGAGTCAATGTTTGACTCAGATTACCTTTTTTGTATGTCTAGTGTCCACACTTACGACCACAAAATGTCATAAGGGACATGTCACAGACACTAGCATAGGTGTGTATATCACAGTCAATCTTCCTTTTGCCTAAATATCACTTTGAGATGAATCAGTTGCTTTCTTAGCATACTACCTTAAATCACATCAATCATGACCATAGGACACATGCCAAAGTAACAGTCACTGAAACATATCTTCATGATATTGTCAAAGTCAAAGGACACCAACAGGAGGATAATTCCTCCCTGGGACTCACACAGCAATGAAGCAGGAATCTTTCACTTGCTTCCCTTTTGCGGTTCTCCCTGCACATGTGGTATGAAACACATGCTACGGTGTTACTCTTTTACTATAAGAGCGTATGTTGTTTTGCACTTATTATTAACACCATACAGACTTAAGTCCGGACACACTCAGTATCTAAACCCAAATTCTTCAACTCTGCTCATTGCTATGACGTCGACGTTGAAGAGTTTGTTATCTGGCTACAGGTATTATGGAAGTGGGATTCCAAACTTTGATCCAACTTTATCAACGTGAATCTCATCTTGACTTGCTACACTTTAGTCAAGGCGACATAAAGTTTGTGTTTCTTCCCTACCATATCAGTATTCATTGCTGCTTTACTGGTGAACACAAATGTCTCATCTTTGTTCACTCCACCTGAGTGTCAAAGGCGGTTGCCTGTGTGAGAGAGCCAACCTTTTTAACCTGTACGACATATTAGACATTGTATACTTTTGGACAGACACATAAAGTGATAACAGAAAAATATAATTTCATTAATGAGGTTTACAAATTACACTTTACGTATGCCAAGGGCTTGCACATGTTTTTTAAAAACTTTTTCGCCTATTGCTTTGTCAGACGATCTGCTACCATACATTTGGTTGAAATGTACTGTACAGTAACAATCTTTTGTGCTATATAATCTCTAACAAAATTATACTTGATGTCAATGTGCTTGGTTTTGCTGTGATACTTAGAATCTTTAGTATAGGCTATGGCTGCAGTATTGTCACAGTATACTATCACCGGATTGGTACTCTTGTTTCCAAATCCAAGGTGTTCTATAAATCTCTTCAGCCATAAAGCCTCTTGCACTGCTGCGGTGCATGCCACAAACTCAGCTTCCATTGAATGTAAGGCAATGCACGTTTGCTTCTTGCTACTCCAACATATGGCGCTATTGTTGAGCAAGAAGGTATAACTTGAAGTTGACCTTTGTTCTTCTTCATCTCCGCCTACATCAACATCGGAGACCCAACAAGGCACAGGTCGCTTCCTTCGTAGCATAGTGCATAATTAGAAGTGCCCTTTAAATATCTCAAGATCCTCTTCACTGCTTTCCAATGCTTTTCACTGGGGTTAGACTGGAATCTGCTTACCAATCCCACTGCATAACAGATGTCTAGTCTTGTCCACATCATTGCGTACATCAGACTACCAACAGCACTGGCATAAGGAACTCTTTCCATCTTCTTTTTGTCAGACTTAGTTTTGGGACACATGTCAGAACTCAAAGGCACTCCAGTAGCAACATGGGTACTCATGGGATTGCAGTTTTTCATGTTAAATCGCTCAAGAATCTTATTGATGTAATTCTCTTGTGAAAGAGAGAGGATTCGTTTTGAACGATTTCTTTGGATCTTAACTCCAAGTATATACTCTGCTTCACCCATATCTTTCATTTCAAAATTCGACGAAAGCCATTCTTTAATAGCCACTACCGAATCTAGACTATTTCCGGCTAATTATATCATCTACATATAAGGATAATATGACAAAATTACCCTCATACCGCTTAATGTAGACACAGTGGTCTTCCTCTATCATTTGGAAGTCATTTGAGGTTATTGCTTTGTGAAACCTCAAATACCACTGTCTGGATGATTGTTTCAATCCATAAATGGACTCTTGAGTTTACAAACTTTATTTTCCTTTCCTTTTTCAATGAAACCTAATGGTTGTTCCATATAGATTTCTTCGTCCAGATCACCATTCAGAAATGCGTTTTTTACATCCATATGATGTAATTCTAGGTCTAAACGGTTTACTAATGTCAGAATAAGTCTAATAGAATTGAAACGCACAACAGGTGAGAACATATCTTCATAATCTATGCCTTCCTGTTATGTGTACCCCTTTGCCACTAATCGAGCCTTGTGTTTGTCAATTGATCCATCCACTTTTCTTTTAATTTTGAGAACCCACTTGTTCCCAATGGCTTTATGCCCTTTTGGAAGATCAACTAACCCCCAAACTTGGTTCTTTTTCATTGAGTCCATTTCTTCTTCCATAGCTTTCATCCATTCATCTTTCGCAGGACCTGACAAGGCTTCTCGTACAGAACGGGGCTCATCATCCCCTTCTGGAGTAACTAAGAGAGATTCTCCTTCTATTTGAAAGCGTCTTTTGGGAACACTTTCCCTATTACTCCTTCTGATGGGAGCTAGTTACTTATCTTTCTTTCTTTGTTCAAGTCTTGGTGTTGACCTTTATTGGCTCCCACTCAGATTGACACATCTAGACGATTCTGGTTTGTCAATTTGTTCTGTACTGTCTTGTTCCTGTGTCTCATAAAGAGAAACAGTGCGGTCAACATCTCCTCAATTAGGAAATTCAGTCTCAATGAATGTTACATCCCTTGATTCTATTTCAATCACCGTTCCATCTTCGTTTTCACCTATGAAAACATATCCCTTTGATTGTTCATAGTACCTTATGAAGATACATTTCTTTCTTCTAGAACCCAACTTCCCATGCTTATGAGAAGCATCATGGATATACGCCGCTGACCCCCAGGGTCTCAAGATGCTTAGATCTGGTTTGCGTTTTGTCCATAACTCGTAAGGTGTGGAAGCGACTGATTTTGAGGGTATACGGTTAAGTATGAAGGTTGCTGTTAACAAAGCATCAACCCAATACAAAATTGGTAGGTTTGCTTGGGCTATCATTGACCTAACCATGTCTAGAAGAGTTCTGTTTCTTCTTTCAGCAACTCCATTTTATTGCGGAGTGCCAGGGATAGTCAGTTGTCTAATTATCCCTTTTTCTTCACAGAGCAGTTTGAATTGATCAGATAAATATTCACGACCTCGATCAGTATGTAATGCTTTAATTTTACTGTCCATTTGATTCTCTACCTCATTTATGTATCGTCTAAAGCACTCAAGAGCTTCAGACTTATGCGAGATCAAATAGACATGACCATACTGTGAAATATCGTCAATAAAGGTAATAAAATACCAAGCTCTGTGTCTCGCCCTCACACTCATTGGACCGCAGATATCAAAATGGATTAATTGCAATGGATTTTCAGCTCTTGTTCCCTTACCGAAAGGCTTTCTTGTTGCCTTACCAGCTAGACAATTCTCACATAGTGACATTTCCATATTGGGAATGGCACCTAACAACCCTTCTTTGGCTAATTTAATCATTCTATTTTGATTAATATGTCCTAGTCTAGCATGCTAGGTGTTTATGTCAACATTGTTCGAAGAAACAGCAAAGCATTCATAACCATTAAATTCACCAACAATATCCAAAATAAAGAACTTTTTGAACAAGAAAGCTGAACCATAAAGAACAGAGTTACTAAAAATGTCTGCAACTTTGCCATAAAAGTTTACATCAAGCCCAAATTCTAAAAGACACAACACAGAAACCAAGTTTCTCCTGATGTTGGGAGTATAAAGTGTTGGAAATTGTGCCCTAGGGGCCAATCATTGTTTTATGAACATTGTTGATTTATGAATTTATTAATTATGTTATCATATTATTTGCATGTTTACTGTGATGACTATCCTTGGATAACTCATGATTTATCCTAAATGTCCCTGGTTGGTCATCTATGTGGGAGCAGAGATGAAATAAGACCAGTATGACTTTAAAGATATATAGAGATATAAATTAAAGTCATAAGCACATGTAAGAGTACAAGGTGCTGGACCGACCCGCTATGAGAGAGCTGCATGGGTTAAGTCATAAGCTTCTCTCTCATATACAAACCATGTCACTGTGCCCTTTGACCTGAGATCATCATGGATTCCTACATGAGAAACGCTCAGCTTTGACCTGGTCAAAAGTCACTTTTGACCGAGTGATCATAAAGACTATGTTCAGGCTCAGTGGTTTTTCATGCGGAGGAATGTGAATGGTCAAGATGGAATTTGTCCCTCACATTCGTAGAGAGATATTACTGGGCCCCTCGATGAGTGAGTCTGAGAAATGTATGGCCATACTATAATGGAAAGTAGTTCGTTTCTATACTCAGACTACTCAAGGATCGAGAAAGTAACGGTCATGAATAGGAGGATGACGTTCTCCATGCCTCATCCATGATCAAAATGTCGTGTGACAAAAGGGACATGATATGGTTGTATTAAAGGTTACATCGTTCAACGATCCTCATATGATTTGGGTAGTCGTAATGTCTTGCTAGAGACCGCTTACGACTTGTGAGTCATTATAGTTAATGGCCCACTACCAACTTCATATGGGCCTACAGGGTCGCACACAAAATAGCCCAACACGAGTTATGATGTCCAGATTCATTGAATCTAAGATATGTCCAGATTCAATGAATAATAGAGGGTGGACGTGTATATATATATATAAATTCGTATATATATACATATTATATAAATATAAGAGATATTAATTGTTAGATTTAATTTATAAGGATAAATTAGATCTATATAAATTAATTCCGTCATATCTTTATTTTGAATTAAATAAATAGTTGAATTAAATCTGTGAGACGGATTTAATATAAACCATATTTATTTAATTGTTCTCTTATCTAATTAGGCAATATTTGATATTGTATTAATTTCGGAATTAATTTAGGATTAATTTCGAAATTAAACATCATTCATAATACCTATAGCATCCTATATATTTGATATTAGGAGCTAGGGTTTTGGGTGTGAGAGTGAAAGCACTTGCAGATAAGAGACGGCCAAAAATAGAGAAGGGAGGATGGATTCTTCGAAAAACCCTAGAAGGACAAAGGCGCTAGCACGTCGTTTGTGGTTGGAAAGCTGTTCGTGTGGATACCAGTAGAGGAAGCTGACCAGAGTTGTCGACTTCAAGCGATAAAAGAGGCGAACAGAGGCATCCTGAACAGCGGAATCCCCGAGCCGCCAAGAAACCGAACATCGAAGGTAATGCTTCTTACTACTTGACTTAAACACAATCGGTAGATCCAGGCAAGGGATTGAAAATTTTAAAATTTATCTTCCGTTGTGCGTCTTTCAATTCCCTACATAAGGTACATCATGGAGTATCAAGGTCTTCCTACCACGCAAAGTAAATTTGCAGGTGTCCAAACCTTTGACCTCGATCCTCGTATTGTTCCCAACATAAAGCCACTTACTTTGATACAGCAACCGACGGTACTCGATAAAGGATCCTCGATCCCTGGTTACGTGGTTTGTGGAGCCTGAGTCTATAATCCAAGAAGAAGAAACAGGTTCTGTTAGAAAAACAGTACTAGAAACATATGAAACATGTGAATTCACATAATTTACTAATACCTTTTTGCTCTCAGCCTGTTTTGAACAGTCACGTGCGAAATGGCCCATTCTCTAACAGGCGAAGCATTTGACCTTCTTCAGGTCTAGCTTCTTCTTCCCACCTTTCTTTCCCTTCTTCTTGAATTGCTTCTTTCCCTTTTTGGGTTGAGGACCATCCTTCTTCCCTTTCTTTTGAAACTTCTTGCCCTTCTTGAAATCGGGCCTTGATTAGGAAGTACCGGCATCCTCAGTGTAATAAGCCTGTCCAAAGGTCTTATAAGCCTCTAAATGTTCATCCTCCAACTCCAAGTGTTTGGCTACATCGTTAAAAGTAACGATGTTTTCATTATGGGTCAGGTTGACTTTCGTGTATTCCTAGCTAGTAGGGAGCGATCTGATAACAGCCTACACTTGTTGTTTATCAGATAGGACATGTCCAGCTTCCTTTAGTTCCCTGATCATGTTGGCCATCTCTCTCAGATCTTGTTTCATAGGATTGTTTGGCTTGAGTTTGTAGGTATTGAACTTAATCATCAACCTTCTAAGTTTAGTGGTAGAAGTACCACCAAACTTGCCCTTCAACGCTATCCACATGGCTTGTGCAGTTTTGTGCCTCTCAAACTCGCACATTATGTCATCAGCCATGGCACTCAGAAGCGTAATTGCTGTTTTTCTTCTTCCAAACTAGGTAAGCCTCTTGGTCTCTCCTATGTTGGGTCGTATTCCCAGCTTTGGGTTTGACCATTGTAGTGGTTAAAGGTTCAACCGCATCTTGTTCCTCCAAGATGTCTTGGACCTTTTGGTGCCATATGTCCCAGTTATCCCTGTTGAGCTTTTCTCCCTTATTAAGCTTAGCAATTATGTTCTTGGTTGCCATTTTTTTAGTTTTGTGATGAATTAATCCCACATTATTCTACGTTCTCTCTAAAAGAGAGACATACCATAGAACATTTCAATTATATAGCACAGCGAAGTATACAATGTCTTGTACTTATATCATCCTTGATCAGAAAGTAATGACACTGCAAGATCCATGATCAAGAGGATACGTTTGTACCTCCCATCACACAGATACAGGCAATAATCATTATGTCCTATCAGGATTTTATATAAGCACCTCAAAAATTGTGACTCTTAGAAGTTTTATCTTCTAAAAGCTCCCACTTATAAAAAGCATACACATATTATTCACAAAATAATCATACAACAATAATTCAAGAAATTTCATTAAATGAAATAACATACTTAGTCTGTTTACAATGCATGAAACCAAAAACTTAATATAACAAACATCAATAAAGCGAATACAAGTATTACATCATTTGATATGAACATGAAGGTAATCAAGCATTGCTTTCCTCAGCTTCCTAAGTTTGCATGTTTTGGTCATAAAGGATGATACTAAATCTATAGCCCAGATCTAGTAAAATTTTCTTATGGGTTTTCCTTTAGGTCCGCCTCTAACCCTTATTGCTCTTATGTACTTCATTATGACTTTAAGGTAGAATTCGATATTCTTCTTATCGGTCATGTAATGGACATAACTAGCAAGCACGCCATTGATGCCTTTTATGTTTGTCAGTTTGGCTACATCTCTTTCAACTATACTCATAGCTAAAGCAAGGGTACAGGGTTGATTCAGCTCTTCTCCTTCCTCAACTTCGATTTCATTAGGAAGATCTGGTGAATCATTAAAGACCAAATAAGGTTCGGTACGGAGGGGTTCAGTGGGGAATAAAGATTTCCGACTCAGGTCCAGAATCCATTAACTCCTTCGGGTCTTCTTGAGGAACCTCTTCAGGGTCCTCCTCAGGATCCTCATCCTCTGGCTCATATTCTGGAACTGCATCATCCATGTATGAGTATTCCAATGAACCATCTTTCATATTTTTAGTGCTACTAGAAGCCTCTTGCTTCTTTTTTACCTTGAACAAAATAATTTAAATTATTTTGAATATTTTGGAATTTATTTCCGCATAAAAATACCAGAAAATACACTAAAAACAATCACAAATGGATCCTCAATTGTCTCAAAAATTATCAAATTATATATCAAAATGAAGATCTTGATTTTAAGGATTTTTAGAGACAAACCGCACCTCAAACAGACCTCCCATGCGCCTACACACGCCCTAGAAGAAAAAATTTGAGAAAAATAAAAAAATTTGAACTACCACTCACGTTGGCCGCGCGTGCCATCCAGGTGGTGGTCCCCACGTGTCCAGTTGGCGTGCCATATGGCGGCACGCGCCACGTGGCTATTCTAGAAAAATCTTTTTTTTTTAAAATTCATTTTTTAAGCACTAAAATGATTTTTTTTTATAAACGGGCTGGACCGGGTTGGCTCGGATCGAGCTGATCCAGTGGCAGACCCAGGTCTGCTTCCTTAAAAAAATGTGAGTTTTTTTTTTGGTTTCGGGCTGGATCCTGTTCCAATCTAGACCCTTTTTTTTTTAAACTTTTTTTCCTAACAGGGTGCCAAAACGACGCCGTTTTGGCCCCCAGGAGGTTATCTTCAACCTCCAGCCAAGTCAATTGACCCGGCTTCTGCAACCGGGTTGGGTCCGACAGACCCGTCGGACCCGAAACCTTCGCCGTCCGGTGTCTGTTTTCTACGTACTTTATATCATTTTCTTAGTTTTTCAAGCTCTACGCAAAGGGATAATTTTTGAAGCCAAAAAAATTTATTTTCCAGACACCCAAAAATGAAAAACGTACAGTCGAAAAAGTTACTGTGTAAAACAATTTTCATGGAGGCAAAGAACCAACCCAGCATGTCTAATCATAAATATAAGACACACAAACTATCATACTGAAAGTAAAATGTAGGATTTGCATAGTATATATTGAAGCAAATCTCTGGAATCTCAGAACCGAAAAACAGAAAAAGAAGAGAACACTGATGGCCATAGAATGACACCAATAGGAAAAATAAACCATGCTCTGATACCACTGAAGGAATTCGGGCATACCTAGAATCTACAACAAAATCAAATAGCCATACGGAGGTCCGATCACGGTGGCGGAGTCGGATCAATGCTTCACAGCAAATACACCGAGCAGGGGAAGATGAGGAACCGAGACCGGAGGGGAGGAGACTAGAGAAAAGGAAAAAATTGTGTTCGTGAAAACTGATCATTCAGTTGCTAATTTAACTCCACTTTTTTGTTTTTGAAATGAAAAAAAAACTGCCTCCTCTATCTAATCGTTCCCTCCATTTTGCAAAATATATAAAAAGGCAAAAATTGCAGTCAGAGACCCACAAGTTTTGCTATTCACACCAAGACCCCAAATGATAATGGGCTTGGGTCCAATCCACCAAGGGTGGACTGGCCCATTTTCTTACAGATGGTGTCGTGGTATTGTTCTGATTTTTTATAAAATCTTGGTTACTGTGTCGTGTGGAAGAAATTGCTGTTGTGAGGTTGAATAATACAAGTACCCACTTTTACTGAACTATGTATATCCGACTGATTATGTTTTTTAAAATTTCTTCTTGCACCAAAAGGCATGGTTTATAAAGAAAAAACCATGTTAGGAAGAAATATTGATACATTTTTTCTGCTTGAACGCAAATGAAGGTGGCGCATGGTTAAAACAATATAATTTATATTGTTATATTTATTTCGGCATATGTGAAACGTGCTTATAGAGGATTTCCACCGCTCTGCCAAATGGTGTCCTCATCAGGTACATTGGCGGCATCCCTTTGAGAATTGGAATCATATAAGTTGTAGATCTAAGAGAGAGAGATGATGAGGTGGAGAGTGACGTGAAAGAGAAGGGAGGGATAATGAGGTGGCACGCCATGTGGTATGCCGCATGGGCAACTTGTAACACCTTAAATTTTTATCAAATTACCATCCAATTAGAGGTAATTGGAATCACATTTGATGGCTAAAAGTTTGAAAAATTGGATTTTGAAAAACTTTGCTCATGAGTTACTATTCACAACAACTCATAAATTGGCCAAACTTTGAAAATTCGTGACTAATTTTAGAAAAATCGAAATTGAATGATTCTAAGTTTTATTTGAAGCTCTTTGGAATTTCTTTTGAGGAAAAATATTCTCTAGACGAATCGTCTCAAAATTCGAGCCCAGTTTTAATTTTAAAAAGTACTGTTTATTTGGTCACTTTCTGATTTTTTTTAGTATTTTTGCCTAACTTTAGATAGGCATAACTTCTTGCACGATTATCCGTTTAAGACATATTACTACTCATGTTAAAGGAAAAAATAAGATCTATTGATCTAAAAATTTTCGTGAATTAACTCTCTCAATTGCTTAGATTCACATCGGTCAAACTTTCCTCTCCAACAGTTGACTTTTGTCCCTAACTATCAATTCTTTCCATTATTACTTCTCTAACTTGGCATGCTAAATAAACAACCATATAGTTGATTTCCACAATATACTTCCAAAATATAATTGCATAAAGTAGTTATATAGGATCATCACAAAATATTTAATTACATTCTTCCTAAAAAATGCATGAAAGGATTCAAGATCATAAAGTGCCATTGCAATTGTAATTCCTTCATACATTAGCCATCTCCTTGCCCTTTCCTTGTGATATTGAAGGTCCTAAATTTTTGTTAAACATGGGAGATAAGATTCATGTGAGTCTTAGTAGCATAGCACTATATTCACAGTATCAACCAAACAAAGTATTTCATGCTAAATGAACTTGCTAATGCATACTTTTACTTAATACTTCTCATTCATAACACTCAATATAGCATAAGCCAAGGCATACATGCATGGAGTTATACATCACATAACATCATCATCTCATCCACATTATGGCATAGCAATATAGTATAACATAAAGCAATAAATACAATATAAGGCAACACTAAAATGATAATTGCTAGCTACCTCTTTCAAGCTTTATCCTTTCCTTTAAGCTCTTCCTCTCTTGAGCGATTCTTCTTCTTTTTGGATGCTAGGCCCATTGATAATGCAACAGGACATCACCATTTATTATCCATCCAGAACATTAATCAAATAACCCTTAAACCCCTTTTCTTTGATTTTTGAGTTATTACTTTCAACATTGATTTTTTTTAAAAAAAATCTCTTGGGCTATTTCTATATAATTTTTCATGTAGAATTCAAATATCCACTTAGATTTATGAAAATCCAATTCCTCCCTATAGATCTCATTTTGGCCGAACTAATACCCCTTAGAAAACAAAATTTTCATTTTCAATTTTAATGCTTCCAAGTTTCCTTTCTTGGTGTTTTTTTGCACTATTTCATCATTTAAACACATTGGAAGTATCAAATTGAATCAAATCCAATTCTAACCCCACTTTCTATCTTTAGCCGAAATGAATCATCAACATAGGGGTTGGATTTTCTTTCCAAAATTCAATCAAAACCAATCAAATCCTATCCTTTTCAAGTGTTTAACCTATGTTTCAAACCCTTGATCAATTCCTTTCAATATTTTTGAAATTTGGGCAGCATTTTTTCTTAAAAAATGACCATCCAAATCAATATAAAATGACATATAAACAGCCCAGAATAATTCACAAAAAGTTTAGAAGCTTGCCTTAGTGATTTCTTGAACTTAAGTAGACTTTCTCTCTCTAGAAATAGCTTTTTCTCTCTCTAAACTCAAGAGCAATATAACCTACCCTAGGATTCCTTGTTTGGCTGAAATGTAAGGGCATGAGTGGCTATCTATAAGCCAAGCATTAATCATTTGCAATCCAAGTTTATCCTAATTACCATGCCTCGGTGTCAACTTCCTATTCAATCTTGCATAATTTTTACTTTGAAAATAAATCCAATTGAAATTTAATTTTTCAAAGTCAAAATCCTCTTCATTCTTGACTTAACAAGTGGCACCAAATCCTCTCCATTCATAGCATGACAAGTGGATTTTACTTTCTCCTTTCTTTTTGCTTCTTCTAGAAATCATTTTCCTTTTCTTTTCCATTTAATTATTTTTCTCCTATTTTGGGCCAATTTAGACGTGAATTATGGGCATATTGGACTAAGGATTTTCATTGAATTTTTCACTTCCCTGGTTATCCTTGAATTATACCGAGTATCGGTGTAGTGCCGAATGAATTTTTCTGTATCCTGTCAATTTTACTGTCTTAGAAAATTCATCTCAGTGTACCGTTAGCCTTTTCTTAATGTAAGGAAGTTCCATGATTTTTTTTTCAGAATTTAATGTAAGAATGGCTGATCACCCAAGAGGGGGTGAATTGGGTATTAATTAAAATTAAAAACCTTTTTGCAATATAAGGAAATTCATAAGAAATTCTGAGTATAAAAATAATGAATCGACATAAGCGCAATCACAGTAGTAAAATAGTTTAGCTGGAAATATAAAGAGGTAAGGGAAGAGAAGATGTAAACTGTGATTTATCCTGGTTTGGTCCTCACTGACCTACGTCCAATCCCTAGGTTCCTCTGAGATTTTCAATCCACTATCTCCTTCAAGTTTAACACGGGTACTTGAGAACCACTACAACCACAAGTTTGATCCAAGCACTTGTGATGCCACTTACAATCCTTAGAATAAATAGTCTATTCAATAGCAACCTCTTACTGAGGTAAATACTCCCCCTTATACACCGTAAGGACACAATTTGATAATGATAATGAAGATTGATTATTTCTTCTCTCAAAGAAGTGATAGATGAATCTTAAACATGTCTGGGAAACTCTCCTCTCTATCTTACAAATACATATGTTATAGTCTTTGAAGTAATTACATCATAGATGATTTATTCAATGATAGAACAATTGATCAATAAATGGTGAAACATGAATACAGTGAGCCATAGATGATTTATGCAAGAATAAACTTTTTCAGGTTACATTTGCCTTTATATTCTTTCAATAGAGAGTTATGTGTAAAAGGAAGGCTGAGAAAAGCTTAAAGATAAAAAGATGAAAGATTTTGAAGAACATCGTGAATAGCTGTTATGAAATGAACTTATTCAATGATCGAAAAATACTTGATCGATCATAATATTGATAAAGCTAAGTATAAGAGAAATAGATTTTCAAAGAGCATTGATCAAATACTTTATCAATAAATGGTTGACAAGAGATATAATCGATAAAAGGTTTGAAAAAGATTTTCACAGAGAAGTCACAAAATATATGATGATTAAGTGATCAATTAAAGCTTAATCGATTAAGTGATTGATAAATTACCATTGAAAACTTATTTCAGAAATGCCAGGAAAAACCTTGATCGATCATGTTATGTGAAAACAAGAGTTTCAGGAAATTGGAGTAAATCATTTTATCGATAAATCAATGATCGATCAAGTGATCTGAAAAATGGTTCAAAAACAAGTAAGTGTAGTGAAGGTGTTGATGATCGATCATTTGATTGAAAAATAATTGATCGATCATTTGATCGATTAAAGGCCTTGGAAGAAAATTTTGATGGAACACATTATTGATTAATTAGAAGTAAATTAACATATAATGTTCGAACAAGTTATCAATAATGGTTTGATCGATTAAGTGATTGATAAAAGAAGAATTGTTCAGAGTATTAAGCAAATAGAGAGATTTTACCATTTATCTGAGCTTTTATTAATAACTCGTTGATCGATCAGGTGATTGATAAAAGCTATGTTATACTCATAGAGGTTTTATGGCTCTTTCTTGACAGTTTATCGAACAATAAATTATCGATTAAATGATCGATAATTTGTTGCAACAACTTACAACTCAACCAGTGTTATCAATGATGTTATCGATAAAGTTTCAGATGTAGAAAATAAAACATACTCAGTAACTCGATAACTTTATTAATTAACCTTTAATCGATAATGTTATCGATTTTTTGTGCTTTTAGATTTTCAAGGATAGACTATACCTTGAGCACCTTAGTAATGCATATGAAGATAAAAGAGAAGAATTGAAGAGATAGTACCAGGAACTCGATAAAGTGATCAAGTATGTAGTTGCTTGATCATCAACCCGAACATCAGTTTACTCAATAATTGGCTCTAGGAACATCTGATAATGGCTTTTTATTTTCTCATTTCTTCTAGTGCTTTTACTCAATAACATGTTTGAGTAGCGTGTTACTCGAGAGCTTAATCGATCAATGTAGAACTTCTAGTCTTTGCCTCAATAAATTTGAATTCTGATTCAAGCAAAACAAAGGTCAATTTTGAATGATCATGAATCTTTCAATTCAAATCCAAATTTTACAAATGACCTATGCCTAGAAAGGTCTTTGAATCTACTTTCTAATGCAACAAGAACCACCCCAAAATTTGTTGTATTCGCAAAGTTATCTTCATCACAATGATTGAAGGTCAAAGTAAAGGTGTTAAACCAACTGCAATGTTTCGAGCAACATATCTCCCTTATATGAAACTCTTTGAAGTTGATCTTAGTGTCCATGAACTGTGTTCTAAGTCTAGTTTCATATGAATTAAGTTTTACCTCAAAAAAAATTTGTGGTTTAAGAGATATTAGAGAAATACCGGACCTATGTCAGAGCAACATTTGGGAAATTTTAGGATTTTCTGTAAAAAATTCGGGAAATTTCACATTTGTGCGTAATTTTTTTTTAATGCAACATTTTTGTCTGTTCATCTTAACAGACAAATATAGTACACTTTTTTCGTCTTTTAAGTTGAACAGACGAATATGACATATCATATTCATTTGTTCAAGTTAACAGACAAATATATTACATTATATTCGTCTGTTGGTAAACAGATGAATATTCAATTTCTATCTACGTCTCATTCATCTACATCCCCCTCAAAATAGACGAGAAAGGACCTTCAGAACAGACGAAAATGACCTTTTTTCTAGTAGTGCTGAACAAAGAACAAAGCATAACAGAGTATGTGTTTACTCGATAAATTGATCGATAAGTGTCTAATCGAGTTCTTAATCGATAAATACCCTTGAAAATCACCTCTAAAGCTTATTTTCAATGTTTATATGAAGGGTAACTCAATATATAATGACATAACTTCTAGTTGTGCCTTTTAGCTTCCGATTAAGCCATTTAAACTTCTAATTGAGCATTGCAACCTACAATATCAAATTTATGAATTTGAATCTTGATATTTCCATTACAAGTTCTTTTTTTTTTCTCAATCTCTCCTCTTCTTCTTCTTCTTGATCATTTTTCATAACTCAAAGTTCAATCATAATAGCTCCTTTCTTTTTTTGAGGAAACTACACAAGATATTAAGTATAGTAGTTAATCAAAGTATGAGATAAATAATTTATAAAAAATTTTTACTCTATTATTTGACATCATCAAAACTAATTATATCTAACATTTAATTCCCTTAGGAATTATTTAAATTCTTTTTTTTAAAAATCGACTCTTTACCAATGATAATTATGTTTTAAATATTATTAAAGCTAACCTCCTCATCAAATGAAGTCTGAAATAATTTTATAAATTATTATAATCCTCCAAGATAATTTCTCATATTTTTTTCAAAATTATTAAGACCTCTAAATATTTTTCATAATTAAGTTTTGGTCACTCTTACTCGATGTAACAAAAAATTCCTGTAAATATAGAAACTTCTATATTTATTTATTTTCCTTCCAATAATTCCTCTGGGCCTCAAATATAATTTCTTGACCCTTATTTCTATCTTTCATGATTTTTTGGGAATTTCTGAGAATTTCTAACTTAAATTCTCAATTAAATCTTTCTTTAACTGATATTTAAAATATCAGCTGAGCCTTATCCGGATTTCAAAATTCATACTGGTGCTAGCTATAATTTCCTCTACCTTAACTGAACCTTGATCTGTTCAATTCCCTTAATCTCAGGGTTAAGATTTTTGGAATGTTACACAACGTGATCAAGTTAATAGTCAAAATTAATTGGGATAACAGTCAAGATAAAATTGCTCTATTTTTAAGGCAACATTGAGGCTTCAAAAACTTCTAAATACCAACGTGCTAAAAATCAGACCGGTCACTAAACTGGTCAAGTTAATAGTTTAAGAGTTGGCGGGTTAGATCGAGTCAACTCGGAGTTAAACTGGTTATAATTGAAATAATATAATTTAATTAATATACATTAAAAAAATACTCGTCTACAATAATAAAAAATAGTATTTAAATAAAGAAGATATAAATTTATAAGTAAATAAAAAATAATTTGTGCTTATCCGTCAAAATGAGTTTTTTACCTGCTACTTATGCACCAATTGTGGTTGCCTATTACTTGACATCATGAATCTATTATTTTGGGCTTGGGGTGATGTTTTTTCAAACTGAGGAGACAATAAAAAATTAAAAATTTGAGAATTAAATAAAATGTCCAACAGTTGTTACACAATGGTTATTATCCTCCCGTTCTCTTCTTTATTCGTGCCCAACATACGTTTCTCTTCCAAGAGCCCCTCGGTAACACCCTCTCAATGTCTTTCTTCTAGTTCTCCTTCATTGTTCCTTCTCTTCTCTTCCCTTCCCTTACAAGTCTTTGTTTAGACTTTTTCTTCTTCTATTTTCTGCTTTTTTACAGGTATTAACCTTCTGTATTTTATTTTTCTCCACTATGAATCTAGTTTTTTGCAACATTTCTTCTTCCACCTTCTCTTCTCCTTCTGTGGCATCTCTCCTTTCATTATTTGCTGGGCAAAAAGATTAACTTGATAGCTCGTCAAACCTAATGGTTTGCCTTGTTCAGTCCCGAGCTATGCCGGTTCACCCCGAGTTACTCCGAGTCAGTGTGTTCCGACAAGTTAGCATGTCAACCGGACCAGACAAGTGGCTGGCTCGCTAGTTTTCGAGCCAACCCAGCCGGTCCGGTTCAGTTTTAAATACACTGCTAAATACTCATAACTCTTAGATGACTTATTGACTATATACTTCTAAGAAAAATTCAGACATTATCCCTTAAAAAAGTTATACACAATTATGGCAGTAGTAAATTACAAATTGCCTTACATCAAAATAACAAATTCTCAAGAAGAGCTTTTAAGTCACAAAATATGTTTATAAGCGCCACTCGTTCAATAGTTAAATCTGGGTCACATTATACCCATTTGACAAGGTTGTGTTTTTTTTTCCTTTTCTTTTTCCAAAAAGTTAAAATAACATGTCATACAAAGAAATTTACAAGTGCTACTCTTAAGGTAGTCAATCCTAAGTCATTTTGGTCATTAGCATTTTGTTTGAGCAAAGGGCCAAAGTTTTTAGAATTTCAAAAATTCAAAATCCCTATTAGTGATTGAGAGAGTATTTGAGTAAGATCAAAACTGTAATTTCAAAAGTACTTTTACCGTGTACGAGGTAAATATGCGGAAAAATTTGTCACAACTTACGGAAAAGTACTTCTGAAAAGCACTTATTAGGCTTCCCAAACACCCTCTTATTTTAAGATGCGGTCCCTATTTACGTTTCCCCCATATTCATCCCGTCAATGTCATAATTCAAGCATTTATGCATTATCGTTAATGATAGAAACTTTTCCCACAAAAAAATAAAGCAATGGAAGGGTGCTTACTCTGTCTATGGTTCCAATGACACCATCAAGATCTATACTAAGGAGAATCCATCAAAGAACCATAGACTTATGCTGAAACATGTAAGATATTAAAGCCAGACTCCGAGTAAACGCAATATAACATTACCATCCTCTATGTACATCAACAGAGACCAGAACTGCCAAATGGGTGAATCAGGCCAGCTATCCATGAGTTATGGGTTAAACAAACCAACCCAAGATGCAACAGGCAAATGTGAAATGTGTACAAAATATATGCCTGCACAAAAGAAACTATCTATTGTTTAAGTAAGTTTAAGCCTGCATCTACGAATTGCAGCAGCTCTGGAAGCATTTTCCTCGTTACATTCAGGAGATTCTTCCACCACATCTTCCTGCACAACAAGCCCTCGGTTTCGGGTTAGCTTCCTGATTGGTGTTGTGACCAATGATGGCTGGGAATTGCTCGTGGTAGTCGCTGCCTGACTGGCAATCACTGTGCAGAACTGAGTCCTATGAGGCATTTGCTCCTCTCCCTCAGGCACCATGTCCTTCATTAGCTGAAAACGATTATCGCCAACATATATCAATAAACATCCAATGGGTTCAGTGCGTGTGTGTCTATGAACTCCATTCATAAAATCGATGAAACAAACCTCAGAAAACCTACAACATACATAAATGACGGGATTAAAATTTATCATAATACATACCAGCAAAAGCAATAAGATACTATAATCTTAAATCGATAGCATGCCGCAAAACTCTTGACTAACAATAAATTCATCCCAGTACTAGAGTATATTACTTGATGGCTTGCCGTTTTTAAAGTATGAGTGGTCACTATCCGTACCTTCCAATCTTCAAAATCATATCTGAACACAAAGTGGCTGTAAGAAACTTCTTTAGACATAACCGAGTTGGATGCTGGAGCATTCCTCGGTGCTGGAATGGAAATCATAAACTTAAGTATAAATAGGAAAAGAACAAACAATATAAGCAATATATTGAGTTGTATAGAAGGGAATGTCTTACAGACAAAGTGAGAACCATTCTTATCCGTAGATATTTCAGCACGGCCATCTTTAACTAAAAATGAAAGAGCAAACAGGTTTTCAACTGTCTGCGCAAAGGATTTCCTATTCAACATTAGGCTTTCTAACCGAACATGTTTCTTCTTCCTCAATATCTCAAACATTGTTGCCATATTCTTATCAGTATCAGTTTTTTCCTCCCCTGCTGCATCATCAATCTGTTCAAAACAACAAAATAGAGCAAACGCTAAATACTTGCAAACCATACCATAAAGTTAACATGTTTTAAAAACGTTTGCATTGAAAACAGCGTCAGTAAGTAATCATGCTAAGTGGATAATCTCATCCCAGGGTCCAGTAAACATATTCGACAATACTCTTCATTGATAAAAACGTTCATTTCCCCACTTTAGGTATTGTATATCAGTTTGCCACCATATGCTACATATATATAAGGAAAAATACAGGGCAGAAAGCAAAGGCACCTCTTCCGGCCTAGCCATAGCAATTGTTGGCCTTGTGCGTTTTCTTTGTGCTACCTTCCGTTGCTTCAACTCATTTTCCATCGGACCAAGCCTTTAAAAAAGGCCACCAAAAATAAAACATTAAGAAAAGAGATAAGAGGAGTTAAGACAGACAATTATATTCCGGAAGCCATTCTAACAAAGCAAATTCCTGTATACTCACATGGTGCAAAAGCCATGAACATTCGTGAATGTTGGTGATACTGCCATCCCAACTTCGTTCCAGTTAATTGAGCTGTGGGGACTCTCTTCGCTGCTTAAACCCCCAGTGGATTGTCCAAACTCATTAATAATGCAGCTAACAAACTCAGAAGGTGTGACACCGTCTCTAAGCAGAGACTTCACAGAACCGACCAAAGTGGTAGCCAGGTCAAGAAGGGCCTCAGCATCTGCAACTTGCTCCCTTGGCTTCTGAACTGCAATACCAGTGAATAGATAACAAGAAATTTTAATTTTCCAAATCAGTTAATCAATCAAAGAAAAATGAAAATGCAATGAATTATACCGTGTTCATGTAACTTCTCCACTTCCTCCATGATGTTATTAAACTTGTCCGAATCCGTCTTAACCAAATCATCCCTTTTCTCTGTCACATTTTTTAAACAGATAACAAATTTGCAAATCCAGATTAAGCAAAAGAAACCCAAAAGTAGAAAATGAAAGAGATATGCAAAGCCGCTATTACCATTTATTAAATTCATAAGCACCAAATACTGAGACCGGATCGCCCTCCGACTCGCTGGGTCCTGCTCGTTCTCCTGGCTCGACTCATGACCATCGTCGTCTACTCGAGAATCCCTTAGCCGTTCGGCCCTTACAGCTCGGAGACGATCGGTGCCATTGACTCGGCTACTACTGGCTGTTTCGCGTTCACGTTTTGGGAAGTTTCTCATGTTTAATCAGTCCAAGAGATCGACGAGGCAATTCGAGAAACCCTAATTTCAGAAGCCAAGTATCGAATGGTTGAGGAGTAGCAGGAATTCGGGAGATACTCAGATCAGTTGATTTGAAATGGCGTCCCTCCCACGTTTCAAATTTAGGGGCAAGTATATAAATCGAAATTAAAAAAAAAAAAAAACGATCATGCCGTAATCGAGCGCTCTAGAATCCAAAATTTAAAGTCCCCTCCCTCCAAAAAAAAAAAAAACTTAAAATTCCCCCCAAATAAAAAAGCTAAAACGAAATTTAAACGAGAGCTCTCGAACCTAATTAGAAGTTGAAAGTTCCCGCTTTTTTCCCCACAAAAAAATTTCTTCCTGCCATTATTTTTGTTGAACTATGAATGGTGAATTGTATTGGGAAATTTCATCATTTGGGCCATTAACTGAAAGCCATTTCATTTAAGTAATTTCTCACGCATGAGAATGAAATTCTCACATTGTCTCAGAGTTTGGCATGACTTCATAAAAAAACTTACAATTTCGCGTAAGGATTCAAGAATGGTAAATGGCGTTGGGAAATTCCACCATTTGGTTCATGAACTGAATACCATTTCATTTCAGTGATTTCTCATGCATGGGAATGAAATTCTCACATTGCCTCAGAATTTGGTGTGGCGTCACAAAAAAAAAAGATTTCATGTACGGATTCTAGAAAGGCGAATGGCGTTGGGAAATTCTACCATTTGCTCCTTGAATTGAAGCCAATTTCCTTTCAGTGAATTCTTGCATTTGCAAATGAAATTCTTATATTGTCTCATAATTCAACTTGGCTTCACAAAAAAGCTCATGATTTTGCGTAAGGATCCTAGAATAGTGAATGGCGTTGGGAAATTCTACTATTTGGGCCATGAACTAAAAGTCATATCGTTTTAGCTATTTCTTGCGTATGAGGGTGAAATTATCATATTGCCTCAAAATTCGACGCGGCTTCACAAAGAAACTCAATATTTTGCGTGAGGATTCTAGAATGGCAAATGGCGTTGGGAAATTCCACCATTTGCCGCTTGAACAATTTCATTTCAATGAATTCACGTATTTGCGAATGAAATTCTCATGTTATCTCGGAATTTAGCGTGGCTTTACAAAAATACTAACGATTTCACGTAAGGATTTGAGAATAGAGAATGGTGTTGGGAAATTCTACCATTTGGGCCATGAACTGAAAGCCATATATTTCCGTAACATCCCAAATTTTGGCTCATAGATACAAGTAATAGTATAAGGAAAGGATGATTACTAAGTCTAATGCAACGAAAGTCCCGGAGATCCCTCAAAAGGAAAAAGAGATTTTCCAAGGACAAATATGTAAAACAATAGTGTTTGGGGATTAAAAATGACGAACTCGAAATAATCAAGGGCCAGAGGTTATGCCAGAAACTTGCAAGAGATGGTTCCAAAGGTTAGGCCTAAGGAGGGACCAAATTGCAAAGAAAAGATTCCTAGGCCAAGTAGGGACCTAATTGTAAATAATAAAAGTTCTAGTAAGCCAATGCTCAGAGTTAGCAACAAGACCCAAATGACTTAGAAAAATTTCAAAAAATTGAGAATAGGATCGCAGAGCCGATATAAGGCTAGAAATGATGAAAATGCCCTGAAGTCATTCCAGGGCTTTGGACAATTTGAGATAGTAACTTAAATTGAATTATTTAAACTATGAGATGGCCTCAAATAATTAAGAAAAACTGGGGAACAGTAGTTGAGGAATTTACATAGATTGTAAAATTAATTCCGTCCCAAGAAGCTAACAAGGTTAGCTTTAATTAAATTTAAAGCCTATTTATACTCTATCCGGGGAAAGTTAAAATAGCTGTCTAGAGTTTGACTTTTGACCTGAGAAAAATTAGAGGAATTTTCCGTGATGAAAGGGAAAGAATGAAACCTAGAGACAGATCAACCGAGTTACGAGTCGATAGAAAGAATTCGGAAAAGGCAACCCTTAAGTATTATCTAATAATATTTCTAGGAAAAGGAGAAAGAAAATATCTAAAGACTATCATGATAGCGTTAAATCAGCATGCTGAGTTACCAAATGCATTATGACACCTACGAGTCATCATGCTGAGTTAGCAGAAGATATTTATAGACAACATAAAAATCAGAACGCAGTACGGGAATATTTTAGACAATCCTTTGTCTACCCGGTATAGTAAAATCTCTACTGCGTGACTTAGTAAGGTTAAGTAGCCTGTCAGTAGAGCTAATTGTTTTCATCTATGCTCCTCTAAGATGACACCATATATGTACTTAATTAAGATGAGAAAATGGTGCCAGAACATGTCTCTGTGGTACCGGGTCAGTCAGGACTCAAAAAAAATACCCGATACGGTGCAGAATGGCAAAATAGGTAGAGGAATACCTAAGGGATATATTTTACACGAATTTTATATTAATTTCCTCCCTATTTTAATGCCAAAATGATGAAGGAATGTGAAAGAGACAAGTGTATGGTTAGATGGGAAAAGAAGGTATTACGTGTACGGTTGAATGCAAGACATGTGTATGGTCGGATGCAAGACAAGTGCACGGTTGGATTAAAGACATGTGGCTTGATGATGTAAGCAAGATGTCATCAAGATGAGTTAAGCATAATGTCATAGGACACATGTCATCACAAAATAAAAGAAGAAAATGGACGGTCCAGATCAAGCCACATATTTTTAAGATCAACGGCCGAGATTCAGTCTTGTTTTCTATAAATACCCCTCCCCTTCCTATCATTTCGTCCAAGCACAAGGAACCCATGGGAAAGCTCTTGCAAAATGGTTTCTAGAGAGAGAAAGAAGAGGGAGAAAGAAAGGCCAAGTGGTCCCAAACCAGATCAAGCTCTAAAACAAGGTATGTGTGTTGTTTTTGATGTAATTTTCACTACCTTTGTTGTTGTTGAGCTTGGTTATGGATTTTAATGGTTTTTGGGAGTTTGAAATTCTAAGGGGGCATGCTGCACGAAATTGATAATGTTAGGCAAAGATGAAATAGATGTTAGAAACATGTTTAAAGGCTTGGAAACAACGAGAATCAAGTGGTTCTGTGTTGATTTTGCAAGAAATCCAACTTTCCCCTAGTTTGTGATTCTATTCGGCCTTGACTGTTCTGAATGGTTAGGATTTGATTTTAATTTTTTTTAGCTTGGAAATAGATCCTACATGCAAAATTATGTGAGAATAGTATGTGGAAATAATTATAAGAAGGTTGGAATTGAAACTCAAAAGTTAGAGTTGAAGTATGTTCAAGAAAGAACCAAGTAGAGATAAGTTGATAACTTAATTCTAATAATTGTTTTACATAATGTATTGATGTGTTTAGGACCTTGGAACATCCAAGAAGATGTTTAATGGTGTTGACCGAAAATCCATAGGGTTGGAAAGACAAGGGAATCAAAGGAAAAACAAGAGGAAAGCTATGTTACAAGGTAATAAACTTACCTATATTGTGTGCTTGATATGGATGCTTGCATGATGTGATTGTGTTGACATGATGTGACTAAGCTATGATAAAATGTTTGCAAAGTTATGTTTGCAAGTTTATGTTATGCTTTGCCTTGGTAATATATTATGAAAGCATGAAAGGCTTTAGCTTACTTTCCATGGTGTTCACATGTTAATGTTTGGGACATTATAACATGTCATGCATTTGCATTATGTCTTGCATGCTTATGGGTAGTGTTTGCAACTGAGATTCTCTCGAATCTCACCCCTCCCTAACCGACCATTTAGGTCAATCAATGGTGGACAATAATGGCATGAGAGGCAAGGAGAAGAAAGTGGAGAATTATTGACATTAATAAATGATATTATTATTCAATGTGTAATTCTCCTATTGTATAATTTATGTTATGGATGCCAATGATGCCATGTATTTAATTACAATGTTTATGGGATGAATATAAATGTATGAGGATGATTGGGAAAGCATAAACCCAATTTATGTATGCCAAAGAAACAGAAAGAATTAAAGTAAAAAGAGCTTGAGAGATAAAACGTAGGTCATGAAGCAGTGAGTTTGTAACTCCAGTTTGACCTATCAAATGAATGAGCTAAGCCACAAAATTTGGCAGATTCATAGTACACATCCCAAGCTTTGAAATAGAGGTAGATTGCCTCAATAGGATATGTACACAAGAAGATACAAATTTTCAAAGTTGAGGCACAGAATCTGAAAGTTCCACATTTTACTAAATGAACAGTAATTTTATTGATTAATCTGTACGGCACGGCTCTGATACCACTGAAGGGTATTGAAAAATGCGCAACGGAAAATAAATTTAAAAATTTCAATCCCTTGCCCGGATCTACCGATCGTGGTTAAGTCAAGTAGTAAGAAGAATTACCTTCGATGTTCGATTTCTTGGTGGCTCGGTGATTCTGCTGTTCAGGATGCCTCTGCTCGCCTCCTTTATCGCTCGAAGTCGACAACTTCGGTCGGCTTCCTCTACCGGTATCCACACGAACAGCTCTCCAGTCACGAACGACGTGCTAGCGCCTCTTTGTCCGTCTAGGGTTTTTCAAAGAATCCGTCCTCCTCTCTCTATTTTTGGGCGTCTCTTATCTACAAGCTTTCGCCCTCTCACACACAAAACCCTAGCTCCTAATATCAAATATATAGGATGCTATAGGTATTATGAATGATATTTAATTTCGAAATTAATCCTAAATTAATTCCGAAATTAATGCAATATCAAATATTGCCTAATCAGATAAGAGAACAATTAAATAAATACGGTTTATATTAAATCCGTCTCACAGATTTAATTCACCTATTTATTTAATTCAAAATAAAGATATGACGAAATTAATTTACATAGATCTAATTTATCCTTATAAATTAAATCTAATAATTAATATCTCTTATATTTATATAATATGTATATATATATACGAATTTATATATATATACACACGTCCACCGTATATTATTCATTGAATTTGGACATATCTTAGATTCAATGAATCTGGACATCATAACTCGTGTTGGGCTATTTTGTGTGCGACCCTGTAGGCCCATATGAAGTTGGCAGTGGGCCATTAACTATAATGACTCACAAGTCGTAAGCGGTCTCTGGCAAGACATCACGACTACCCAAATCATATGAGGATCGTTGAACGATGTAACCTTTCATACAACCATATCACGTCCCTTTTGTCACACGACATTTTGGTCATGGATGAGGCATGGAGAACGTCATCCTCCTATTCATGACCGTTACTTTCTCGATCCCTGAGTAGTCTGAGTATAGAAACGGAACTACCTTTCCATTATAGTATGACTATACATTTCTCAGACTCACTTATCGAGGGGCCCAGTAATATCTCTTTAAGAATGTGAGGGACAAATTCCATCTTGACCATTCACATTCCTCCGCATGAAAAACCACTGAGCCTGAACATAGTCTTTATGATCACTCGGTCAAAAGTGACTTTTAACTAGGTCAAAGCTGAGCGTTTCTCATGTAGGAATCCATGATGATCTCAGGTCAAAGGGCACAGTGACATGGTTTGTATATGAGAGAAGCTTATGACTTAACCCATGCAGCTCTCTCATGGCGGGTCGGTCCAACACCTTGTACTCTTACATGTGCCTATGACTTTAATTTATATCTCTATATATCTTCAAAGTCATATTGGTCTTATTTCATCTCTCCTCCCACATAGATGACCGACCAGGGACATTTAGGATAAACCATGAGTTATCCAAGGAAAGTCATCACAGTAAACATGCAAATAATATGATAACATAATTAATAAATTCATAAATGAACAATGTTCATAACACAATGATTGGCCCCTAGGGCACAATTTCCAACACTAGGTACGGTACTTGTATGGTTTGGCACGCTTGACAAGGTCCGGGCAAGTATTGCGAGGCTTAGGCAAGGTCCGGGCACGGTTTGGCAAGGTTTGGCAAGTCCTAGTATGGTTTGGCAAGGTTTTGGGACATCCTGGCACATCTTGGCACGTCCAGGACTGGTCTAGGACTAGTCCAGGACTGTTCTAGCACAGTCCACAAATTTCACTCCCGTACCAAAATTAAATCTACTCGTTACATTTGAGTCCTAATGGTTTTATTCACTCCTACTTGACCCCCTAAATGTTAAGGGGTGCCGCCGCCCGTGGTGGCTCGTGGAGCACGCACTTTGTGAAACACTAAAAAATTTCAAAAATATTCTATGGTTGTCAAAAAATTATGAAACTTTGCAGGAAGCATCCTTATATGATGCTAAGGAATGCTGCAAAAAATGGCATGAAAATATGATCTCTAGGTCCCTCAAAGGGAGGTTGTCATCTCACGAAAAAGTATGTTTGTTCGTGGCACATGGGAAAAGGCTCATTTTGCATATATAGGGGGCACCCCCAACCCCCTCCCCATGGCCTTGCTCACACCACCACATGTATGCCTCTCCCAATAGACAAGATCAAGGTGTGAGCAAGTCCATGGGGTGTCCCTCCCCATAACGTCGACTACCCCCACGGCGGTAGAGACGGCGACGGCGGCCGCGGCGGCGGCCGCCTGCGAGATTTTCCGGTGACCCTTAAAATGTGTGGAATTTTAAATGGGATGGATAGATGAGCATACCTAGGGGTTCTTGGACCTTCCTTGCACGATATTCCCATCGAAACTTGAGCGGAAAGGCATCCGTTGGAGCATTTTCTTTGCGGTTGCTGAGTAAGCAAAGGCTAGGTTGACCTATCGTGTTTGTGACACACTCAAAACCTCTTTTGGTAGCCTTCGGATGGTAGGTTCCCCCATTCCCCCATTTGAAATCTCATTCATTGCCCCTCATGCGTAGGATTCCCGCCTTGCGATGATGGCGGACAAGCAACCCTATCGATGTAGCCTTCGGATGTAGCCTTTTGTTGCTTGGCCAAGTTAAGCACGGTTGGAATCCTCCGCATGAGGTTCGTACATGCTGGTTTGGGGTGAAAGTCATTGATCCAGAAAATCTAGGCCCTGGAAGTGTGTGGGATTGCAAAGGGGATGGATGGTGGCGCGTACTAAGGATTCATGGACCTCCCCAACATTTGTTTCCCGTCGAAACCTAAGCAGAAAGGCATCCTCAGGGTTACTCAGTAAGCGAAGGCTAGGTTTGGCAACCTCGGACAGGGTTCGGGCAAGTTTAGGCACAGTTTGGCAAGCTCGGACAAGGTCCGGGCAAGTGTTGGCATGCGTGGGCAAGGTGCTTGTACGGTTTGGCAAGCTCGGACAAGGTTCAGGCAAGCGTTGGCATGAGTAGGCAAGGTGCTTGTATGGTTTGGCAAGCTCGGACATGGTCCGGGTAAGTGTTGGCATGGGTGGGCAAGGTGCTTGTACGGTTTGGCAAGCTCGGACATGGTCCGGGTAAGTGTTGGCATGGGTGGGCAAGGTGCTTGTACTGTTTGGCAAGCTCTGACATGGTCCGGGCAAGTGTTGGCATGCGTGGGCAAGGTGCTTGTACAGTTTGGCAAGCTTGGACAAGGTTCGGGCAAGTGTTGGCGAGGTCCGGGCAAGGTGCTTGTACGGTTTGGCAAGCTCAGACAAGGTCCGGGCAAGTGTTGGCATGCGTGGGCAAGGTGCTTATACGGTTTGGCAAGCTTGGACAAGGTCCGAGCAAGGTACTTGTATGGTTTGGCAAGCTTGGGTAAGGTCCGGGTAAGTGTTGGGAGGCTTGGGCAAGGTCTGGGCACAGTTTGGCAAGGTTTGGGCAAGTCCTGGCATGGTTTGGCAAGGTTCTGGAACGTCCAGGCATGTCCAGGATGGGTCCAGGCACGTCCTGGCACGTCCAGGACTGCCCTGGCACGTCCCAGGACTGTTCCAGGACCAGTTTAGGACTGTTCCAACACAGTCCAAAAATTTCACTCCCGTACCAAAATTAAATCCACTCGTTACATTTGAGTCCTAATGGTTTTATTCACTCCTACTTGACCCCCCTAAATGTTAGGGGGTGCCGCCGCCGGTGCCGCCGCTTGTGGTGGCTCGTGGAGCGCGCACTTTGTGAAACACTGAAAAATTTTAAAAATATTCTATGGTTGTCAAAAAATTATGAAACTTTGCAGGAAGCATCCTTATATGATGCCAAGGAATGCTGCAAAAAATTGCGCAAAAATACGATCTTTAGGTCCCTCAAACGGAGGTTGTCATCTCACGAAAAAGTTTGTCTGTTCGTGGCACATGGGAAAAGGCTCATTTTGCATATATAGGGGGGCACCCCCAACCCCCCTCCCCATGGCCTTGCTCACACCACCACATGTATGCCTCTCCCAATAGACAAGATCAAGGTGTGAGCAAGTCCATGGGGTGTCCCTCCCCATAACGTCGACCACCCCCACGGTGGTGGTGGCGGCAGCGGCGGCCACCGGTGAGATTTTCCAGTGACTTTTCTGACGACCCTTAAAATGTGTGGAATTTCAAATGGGATGGATGGATGAGCATATCTAGGGGTTGTTGGGCCTTCCTTGCACGCTATTCTTGTCGAAACTCGAGCGGAAAGGCATCCGTTGGGGCGTTTTCCTCGCGGTTGCTTCGTAAGCGAGGGCTAGGTTGGACTATCGTGTTTGTGAGGCACTCAAAACCTCTTTTGGTAGCCTTCGGATGGTACGTTCCCCCATCCCCCTATTTGAAATCCCATTCATTGCCCCTCATGCGTAGGATTCCCGCCCTGCGACGATGGCGGACAAGCAACCCAATCGATGTAGCCTTCGGATGTAGCCTTTTATTGCTTGGCCAAGCTTGAGCACGGTTGGAATGCTCCGCATGAGGTGCGTACACGCCGGTTTGGGGTGAAAGTCATTGATCCGGAA
>NW_021636450.1:277500-290000 GCF_004799145.2 Neltuma alba | reverse complement strand
AAAGTTTTAAAGGGCTAAAGTGTAATCAAGGTTAGAGGCTCCAGTAAAGTCTCAAAGGCCCAGAAAGGAAAAAAGAGGCTAGATACAGACCAAATGTTAAGTTAGAAGCCTCAAAGAGATGGTTTTATGAGGTTGAGCCTAAGCAGGGGTAAAACCGTAAATTCAGAAAGTTACGGCCATCAGGGGTATAGAAAATTCTAAGAAAATCCCAGAAAATGGGAAATAATATTCTAAGGCTCTTTTGTGAAGAGAGATGATGAAAATACCCCTGAGGTAACTTAAAAGGAATTTATAAGTTTATGGCTCAATTTGAGATGTAGAGGTAGATTTAATTGTTTGAGTCATAAGGAAACCTCAGAAAATTATGGTAAAATGGGAATGTATGATCTAAGAGACTATAGAAAATTATAAAATTAGTCTCATTCCTAGAAGACTAGCAAAATGGCTTTAAGAATACTTAAAAGCCAGTTGTGCCAAAAAAGGGCATTTTAAAGAATGATTTTTAAGCGGGGCTACAGGTTGAGTTATGACCTGAGAAAATTCACAGATTTTCTCTAGAATATGAGGAATTTTATGATATTTTTGGATGAATTTTTGGAGCTCTGGATTGAATAAAATGCTCAAGTCAAATATTAAATAATTTTGTCCCCTAAATAGGAGACCAAACCAAAGAAAATATCTAAGAGCCATCATGACGATGCTGAGTCAGCATGCTGAGTCATCAAGCGTAATCATGACACCGACGAGTCATCATGCTGAGTCATCAAGCGTAATCATTGTTAGGATTATAATTTTGATGATAACAAAGTCAGATAATTTGGCTTAAGTATTCTGATCGATCAACTGATCGATCAATCATTTATCGCTAAGGTTACAGATAATTGTTCAAGTGTAAATCTGGTTTATAGTAGGTATTTTGATCGAAGAACTATTCGATAAGTAGTTAATCGATAAAATGATCGATTATCGCTAACGTGGAAATCACACAAGATTATGGTTAATTATCGATCAACTGATCGATAATATCAGATAAACAATCGAGTTACTGATAAAGAGAACCAAATCTGAAGTGTATTATCGATCACATGATCGATAAATCAGTTATCAATAACGACTTCGATAAAAGGTAACACAATCTACTTGTTCTGCACATAAATTCTGTTACCAGTTTATCGATCATATTCTCGATCATTTGTTTATCGATCACATGTTCGAACATTATGCTCTAACTCTCTGGATGCAGGTAATCATCTTTACTGATGGATCGATAACCTTATTGATCATAAAATTATCGATCACATGATCGATAATCAATGTCCTTATCTACTCTTATTTAGTTTTCCTGCAACCAAATTATCGATAACATTATCGATAATTTAACTTGTTTGCATAAATATCTTTTCACATAACATGATCGATAAAGAGTCTAAGGATTGCTATATTCGCATTAACTTATGTTGAACTATTTTCGATCACCTAATCGATCATTGGCTTTTCGATAATATGATCGATCATTCAATTCCCTGAAACTCTTGTTTTCACAAAACGTGATCGATAATCAGTTTCTTTACCTTACAGGATTAAATTTCTTTTCTCACTTTATTCGATCACTTGTTCGAATATTCATTGATCGATCACCTGTTCGATCACTTCAGATAGTCTGTGTCTTTCACTGAATATATTCATGGTTTATCGATAACATTATCCATCATACATTTATCGATAAGTTGTTCGATCATCAATGACTGAAGTTTCATTTCAATAACATTTGAATTATCGATAATCTGTTCGATCAAACAAGTGTTCGATCACTTGTTCGATCATGGAACGATTTCCGTTTACTATGATAATTCTTAAAGTCAATGATCCAACACTTGATCGATAATATTGTAGAACTAATTCGAAAAGCCTTCATTCTGTTTATCGATAACATGATCTATCAACAAGTAATCGATCATCTCTTCGATCAAACATATCCAGAATGTCTTTCTTCTCTTCTTACAGATAAATCATTTCGTCCCAAATCTTTGAATGATAAATTTGTTTTCTCTTCTTAGTTCATGACTAAAGTATTTACCGCAAGACTCTTATTTGTTTAAAGCTTTAAATATGCAGATTAATGAAAAAGAATACAACGGCTCTTCAACGGGATTACGTAGACTGCAACCTACAGTGTCAGAAGCTCAGACGCATTAATGGCGGAACCGTTGAAACCAGCGAAACACGCAAACGGAGTCACAACGGCTAGAAGCTCTTCCGTCTAACGGCTACTTAACGATATCAACTATAAAAGGCGCGAAGAAGCATTAATGAAGAGATTGAATACCGGAACTACCATCTGTGATTATTAAGTCTAGCATTCAATACTCTGTTTTCCGCGTTACTACCGAGCATCAGTGTTCATCATTAAATTCACTCTGTAAGAGAGCTAATTACTACTCTTATTAAATACTTGAGTGATACTCAAGAGTGTGGACTCTTGAGAGGGCTTGTATCCTTACGGGAGTAAGGGGGAGTGATTGAGCGATTCAATTACTGTACCGAGGCACCAAGAGCCCTGTCGATCTTGGAAGATAGTGAAATACTCAGAGGTGTTCTGGGGACTGGAAGTAGGTCAAGTGGTTAAGACCGAACCAGTATAAATCTTGTGTCTTCCCTCTGCGGTGAAATTTCTCCTGACTCTAACTCTCTGTTTTTATTCAATACTGTCACGCATTTAATTTAAAATTTTTGTAACTCACCCAATTCACCCCCCTCTTGGGTGAGATTGTTTCTAACATTTGGTATCAGAGCAGGTCTCTTTACTAAGGATTTAACAGTCTGAAGAGAGATCTAATGGCAGGATTTGGAGATAGCGTGCTACCGGAAGGATGTTCAACATCTAAACCGCCAGGCTTCAGTGGAGAAAATTATACCTTCTGGAAAATGAGGATGAAAATCTTCATCAAGGCCACAGAGTATGGTTTGTGGGACGTAATAGAACACGGCAACTATGTCCCAATGAACACAATAGATGGCCAGCAAGTACGCAAGAGTCCCAGGGAGTTCGATGAGGAAGATAAGAAGCTGGTGACTCTAAATGACAAAGCTATCAACATACTCACGTGTGCACTTAGTCAGAGGGAATACTTCAGAGTCTCAAGTCTGGAAACCGCGAAGGAAATGTGGGAGGCTCTGGAGATAGCTCATGAAGGAACCACCGGTGTAAAACAGAGCAGAATCAACACTCTCACCACCGAATTCGAATTGTTTAGAATGAAGGAAGGAGAGAGTATCCGAGACATGGAAGTCAGATTCTCACATCTCATAAACCACCTCACTGCACTTGGGAAGAAATATAGTCAAGAAGATCAAGTGAGGAAAATACTGAGTGGTCTCACAAAAGAATGGGAACCGAAAGTAACAGCTATTGAAGAAACCAAAGGAGAATCCATTGGTTTTGTTGCAGCGCTGTTCGGGAGCCTCGCTGAATATGAGAGCAAGCAAAAATACAAAAAGGAGATGAATGAGAAGAACCGGAAAAGTATCGCTCTTAAAACTCAAGAGAGCGAAGATGATAATGAAGATGATCTTGAGGATGATGAAATGGGCCTTATAGTCAGAAGGTTCAAGAAATTCTACAAAAACAGAACCGGAAAGAAGTTCCAGCCGAAATGCAGAATTTCTTCATATCCGAACGAACCAAAGGATCCAATCATTTGCTTCGAATGTAAGAAGCCAGGACATATCAAGGCGGAATGTCCCCAACTCTCCAGAACGAAGGACAAAGAAAAGAAGAAAGAAAGATTCAGAAAGAAGAAAGCCTTCGTCACATCAATCTGGGGAGACAGTTCTTCGGATGAAGAAGAAGGAAGTGATGATGAAGAAACCGCTAACATATGTCTAGTGGCCCAAGAAAACGAGGAATCAGAAACAGACGAGGTATGTCTCAAGGCATCCAGAACAAATAAATGGTATATAGACAGCGGATGCTCCAGACACATGACGGGTGACACTGAAAAGTTTACATCACTCAAACCAAAAGACGGAGGAAAGGTAAGCTTCGGAGGAAACCAATCGGGAAAAATTGCTAGAATTGGAGAAATCGGAAGTAGCATAGGCATGAAGGTCGAAGACGTGTACTACGTGGAAGGTCTATGTCATAATCTCCTCAGTGTCAGTCAGAGTGCGGACAAAAACAACTGGGTGATCTTTGATTCTGAAGAATGCTTAATCATAAGCAAAGATGACCTACCCTTGAAGAAAGAAGAATTGAATACAAAACTGAGAGCTCCGAGGGACGGTAACTGTTATACACTTCAAATTGATTCTAAAACATCTGAAAACTGTTTTATTAGTAAAAAGGAGGAAAGTTGGATTTGGCACAAACGACTTGCACATGTCAACATGAATCAACTTTCAAAATTAATAAAAAGGGATCTAGTTGTTGGTTTACCAAAAATCCAGTATGAACGTAATGATATCTGTGATGCATGTCAAAAAGGAAAACAAACAAAGTCTTCGTTTAAATCAAAGAAGACAGTTTCAACTGAAAGACCACTCCAAATGATTCATATGGACTTGGTCGGTCCATCAAGAGTAAAAAGCTTTGGAGGAAATCTTTATACTCTTGTAATAGTTGATGACTATTCGAGATTTACCTGGACTTTGTTTCTTTCCTCTAAAGATGAAACATTTAATGCTTTCATTGTTTTTGCCAAAAAGGTTCAAAATGAGAAAGGTATATCTATTGTGTCAATCAAGTCTGATCACGGAGGAGAATTTGAAAACAACGAATTTGCAGACTATTGTGAGGAACATGGAATTGACCACAACTTTTCTGCACCAAGGACTCCTCAACAGAACGGAGTAGTTGAACGAAAGAATAGAGTACTCACGGAGATGGCTAGAGCAATGCTAAATGAGAAAGGGGTCTCACAAGTATTCTGGGCAGAAGCAATGAGCACAGCTTGCTATATATCTAATAGAGCCTACATCAGAACACTGCTTGGAAAGACGCCATATGAATTGTACAAGGGGAGAAAACCCAATCTGACACATCTAAGGATCTTTGGGAGCAGATGCTATATCCACAACAACAACAAAGAAAACTTAGGTAAATTCGATCCTAAAGCTGATGAGGGTTTGTTTCTTGGCTACTCTAATCGTAGTAAAGCATACAGAATTTTCAATAAACGAACTTTTACAATAGAAGAATCAATTCATGTAGTGTTTGCTGAAACTGAAGCAATTTCGAAACCTGTAGATGATGATGCTGAAATCGTTCAAAATTTTCAAAAACTGGATTTGAACAAAAATTCGAACAAATTATTTTCAGAAACCGTTTCAGAAAACAGGGATGATTTAAACGATCCCTCTTTACAAGAAAATCTAGAACAGCCAAAGGCATGGAGACATAACCGAGATCATCCTCTGGAACAAGTCATTGGTAAAGTCAATGAAGGGGTCAAAACCCGGAGACAAATAGTCAATGAAGTTCTTTTTTCTGCATTCATATCTCACATTGAACCCTCTAGTATTGACGAAGCACTATCAGATGAATTCTGGATAGTTGCAATGCAGGAAGAGCTTAACCAATTTGAGAGAAATCAAGTTTGGGAATTGGTACCCAGACCAGAAGACCATCCGGTCATTGGCACCAAATGGGTATTCAAAAACAAGCTCGATGAATCGGCACAGATCGTCAGGAACAAAGCCAGATTAGTAGCAAAAGGCTATAATCAAGAAGAGGGAATCGATTATGAAGAAACGTATGCTCCTGTAGCTAGATTAGAAGCCATACGAGTTCTTTTGGCATTTGCTTGCATCAAAGATTTCAAACTATTTCAAATGGATGTTAAAAGTGCATTTCTGAACGGTTACATATCAGAAGAAGTGTTTATCGAACAACCTCCCGGTTTTGAAAATTCAAATTTTCCTAATCATGTTTACAAACTTAAAAAGGCTTTGTACGGTTTGAAACAAGCTCCTAGAGCTTGGTATGAACGACTTAGCAACTTTCTGATAGAAAAAGGTTTTGAAAGAGGTAAAGTGGATGCCACACTTTTCATTAAAAGAAGTAAGAAAGATCTTTTGATTGTTCAAATATATGTAGATGATATTATTTTCGGTGCTACTAACGAAGATCTCTGTCAAGAATTTGCTAAGCTTATGCAGGGAGAATTCGAGATGTCCATGATGGGAGAACTAAACTTCTTTCTGGGATTACAAATCAAACAAAAGAAAAACGGTATATTTATATCCCAGACGAAATATGTAAAGGAGTTACTGAAGAAATTTGGAATGGAGAATGCCAAAAGTGTAAAGACTCCTATGAGCTCAACCTGTTCGCTTGATGTGGACGAAGACGGGAAAGACATAAATCTAACAAGATATAGAGGGATGATCGGTTCTTTACTATACCTCACTGCAAGTAGACCAGATATTCAATTCAGTGTGGGAATGTGTGCAAGATATCAGTCAGCTCCAAAAGAGTCACATGAAGAAGCCGTCAAGAGGATACTCAGATATCTTGTAGGAACTCAAAATTTA
This sequence comes from Neltuma alba, assembly GCF_004799145.2. Classification (NCBI taxonomy): domain Eukaryota; kingdom Viridiplantae; phylum Streptophyta; class Magnoliopsida; order Fabales; family Fabaceae; genus Neltuma; species Neltuma alba. The sequence continues at coordinate 283,469 of NW_021636450.1, read as the reverse complement.
GGAATCTGGTATCCAAAAAGAGGAACCGAATATCTAATGGGATACTCAGACGCAGATCACGGTGGATATAAAACAGACAGAAAAAGCACCAGTGGACAATGTCAATTCTTCGGAGGATGTCTTGTCTCATGGTCAAGTAAAAAGCAAAACACAGTGGCAATCTCCTCAACGGAATCAGAATATGTAGCCACTGCCTGCTGTTGTGCTCAGATCTTATGGCTAAAGCAACAAATACAAGATCTAGGAATCAACTTACGCGAGATTCCAATCTTATGTGATAATACGAGCACGATAAGTCTGTCCAAGAATCCAGTCCATCATGCTCGAACCAAACACATCGATGTCCGACATCACTTCATTCGGGACCATGTTCAAAAGAAAGATGTAAAGGTTGAGTTCATCCCCACTGAATATCAGATAGCCGACATCTTCACGAAACCTCTAGATCAACAGAAGTTCAACTTCTTCAGAAGAGAATTGGGAATGGTAAATCCCAATGAACTGTAAGAAATCTCATGCTATCTCTCAAGATTAATTGTTTAAATTTATTGTTTTGATGATAAAATAACTAACTTAAGCATCGGAGCATGTAGAAATTTGTTTTGCAGGAAGCTCTGTTTCGATGAAGAAAAACAGAGGTAAACAGAGTATAAGATTATCGATCAATTGATTGATAATCCTGAAGGCAAGAAGAAGATAATTTATCGATCAGCTGATCGATAAATTCACTTTGTAAAGAAAGGGAACCGCTCCAACACAACAATTATCGATAACGTGATCGATAAACTCCCTATCGATCAGAACATCGATCAAGAGCCTCAAGGATTCGAGACCCATCCTTCAAAATTGGTAAGCATTAATCGATAAGCTGACCGATAAGCTTAATTATCGAACAGATGATCGATAAACTAGATCAGGTACGCATTTCTTTTTACTGACTTTATCGATAATATGTCCGATAAATGCATGATCGATAACGTAATCGATAAATCTGCTCTATGTTCAAGTGTGTTCTTCATAATTATCGAACACGTGATCGATCAAGTGTTGATCGATAACTTGATCGATAATTCCGAAGACTATAACGGTACTGTTCTGAAACCCCATTGTCAGTTTTCGAACCCTAACTCGAAAAATACCGGTCCCCTGTTTCGCGCAACGGTCAGGAATCACCACTCTCTTAAATCCTTCAACCTTTCTTCCACTCGAATCCATCTCTGCTACATTTCCAACCTTCACCCAGCTCAAAATCGCCGTTTTCAACCGATTAATCTGTCAGAAACCACTCGGTACTTCCGAAATGGCTCGGGTGAAGCAGCCAAATGTAGAAAGGGAAGAAGGGCAGAGAAACAACCTCAATCAAGCGACACCACTACTTCGGGTACTCGAAAACGCTATAGACCGAAGGTAAGGGAGGAACCAACGAAGAAGAAGGCTACTCTGAAAATTCGTGAGAGTCGGGCAGAAGAGCAACCGACCTCTCTCAGAAAATCTCCCCGGTCCAAATCAAAATTACCGATAGTGACTGAAGAATCGGAGACCGAGTCGGATGATGGTGCCTCAGTTCAGAAAGCCGTGGAATCCGCTTTGAACATATCCATCCCCAAGCAACCAAGAAAGAAGAAACAGAGGGCAAGTGAAGGAGTCGCACGGGAAATTCCTCCTAAAGGTATATCCACTGAATTTTCTGAGTTATTATCTGGCAATCTCGATAATGAAGTTAATATAGCAAAGTATAAAGCTGATTTTGCCAATAGAAAATTCTGTCCCGTGGTATCTGTGGATTTAGAGGGTCTGAGGAAAAACAAACAGATTGATCTTGACTTAAGTGACCCACTGCAACATTATTCAAATTGGTTAATCATTGGTGGTGAATACTGCCCTGAAGTGGTTAAAAGGTTCTACTGTAATATGGAATCAGTAGAAAAATATGATGATAAAGACAATCTTATAGAAAATTGTCTGAAAGTTGCACTGAGAGGCAGAGCCTTTAAACTCACAAGTGCCAAAATAAATGAGCTGCTAGGGACTCAAGATTTTGTGCGAGGTGGCGACATGAATGAAGTAAAGGCTTACAGAATTTTAATACAGAGTAGTGATTACCCTGGTGAGCTGAATTTTCCCCCTAAGCAGATGTGTGATTTCTATAGGATCATCCATTACATCTATTCTAGGAGCATGGTAAACAAATCCGGTAGTTTCTCACATCTCACTCAGGATGATTATCTTCTTCTAGCCCAGATTATTAGTGGGGAAAAGATTAATATTGGGGATCTTATTTACTCTGAGATGAAGGACTTTGTTCTTAATAAGTCCAGATCAACCCCAATTCCCTATCCTCAGCTGGCCACCTATTTCCTTCAGGCACATAACATTGCTCCATTTGAGCCTGGGGAACTCAAGACCAAGGTTCCTGGTTTTGGCCTCACTCAGCTCCACAAAATGAGGATCTCTGTTCCCTTTACACCATCACAGAAAGTATCTCAAAAGGATAAGGGAAAGCAACCTGCTGCTAGTACATCTCGGACCCAGGATGAAGCTGAATCCACTGCTGCTCCATCTCATACTCCTAGTCCATCTTTTATGGAGAGATCCCTCAGGGAAATGTTTCAGGCTGAGCTTCGCGCATTTGAGACCAGAGTCTACTCCACTGCCAGAGACTATGGGGAAATTTCTGATCGGAAGTTTGATGGCATTTCTAAGATTCTGGATCTTCACCAACAAGCTATGGTGGTTTTGGAAAGAGAAGTTACAGAGAGATTTAATTCAGTAGACAAGGAACTTCAAGAGCTTAAAGGCTTGGTTACCTCTCTCTGCCAGCATTTCACTGCACCTAGCACAAGCTTCAGCTATGAGGATCTCCTCTTTCATCCTCCCTCTCCACCTCACCCTGAGCCTGCACCTCCTTCCTCTCCCTTACCCACTTCTCCTATTTCCACCCCTCTCCTTCTGTTCCATCTACCTCTGTTCCAGTCCCTACTACTCTTGCTCTTATCACTGTACCCCAACCTGTTCCCTCCTTTCATTTTCCATCTTTTCTCCACTTTTTCCCCTTCCTCCTCTCCCTATTCCCCTGACCATTCCTTCGGTTCATACCTCTTCCCCTGCATCTGATGCTGACAAAAAGGGGGAGAAGAAAACTGATGATGTTTCGTAGTTTATTTATGGTTTTATGAGTTGCTTTATGGTTCTATTTTATGACTTTATGTTATCTCCTTTTCTGTCACTTTTGTGTACCTGGATAGTGTTTTTATCGATAACATTTTCTTGATATTTATTTGCTTTTTCACGTATTTTGAGGTTATGAAACTGGTTGATGTTTTCTTTGATAGTTGATTTATAACTTATGTTTTGTCATCATCAAAAAGGGGGAGAATGTTAGGATTATAGTTTTGATGATAACAAAGTCAGATAATTTGGGTTAAGTATTTTGATCGATCAACTGATCGATCAATCGTTTATCGCTAAGGTTACAGATAATTGTTCAAGTGTAAATCAGGTTTATAGTAGGTATTTTGATCGAAGAACTATTCGATAAGTAGTTAATCGATAAAATGATCGATTATCGCTAACGTGGAAATCACACAAGATTATGGTTAATTATCGATCAACTGATCGATAATATCAGATAAACAATCGAGTTACTGATAAAGAGAACCAAATCTGAAGTGTATTTATCGATCACATGATCGATAAATCAGTTATCAATAACGACTTCGATAAAAGGTAACACAATCTACTTGTTCTGCACATTAATTCTGTTACCAATTTATCGATCATATTCTCGATCATTTGTTTATCGATCACATGTTCGAACATTATGCTCTAACTCTCTGAATGCAGGTAATCATCTTTACTGATGGATCGATAACCTTATTGATCATAAAATTATCGATCACATGATCGATAATCAATGTCTTTATCTACTCTTATTTAGTTTTCCTGCAACCAAATTATCGATAACATTATCGATAATTTAACTTGTTTGCATAAATATCTTTTCACATAACATGATCGATAAAGAGTCTAAGGATTGCTATATTCGCATTAACTTATGTTGAACTATTTTCGATCACCTAATCGATCATTGGCTTTTCGATAATATGATCGATCATTCAATTCCCTGAAACTCATGTTTTCACAAAACGTGATCGATAATCAGTTTCTTTACCTTACAGGATTAAATTTCTTTTCTCACTTTATTCGATCACTTGTTCGAATATTCATTGATCGATCACCTGTTCGATCACTTCAGATAGTCTGTGTCTTTCACTGAATATATTCATGGTTTATCGATAACATTATCCATCATACATTTATCGATAAGTTGTTCGATCATCAATGACTGAAGTTTCATTTCAATAACATTTGAATTATCGATAATCTGTTCGATCAAACAAGTGTTCGATCACTTGTTCGATCATGGAACGATTTCCGTTTACTATGATAATTCTTAAAGTCAATGATCCAACACTTGATCGATAATATTGTGAACTAATTCGAAAAGTCTTCATTCTGTTTATCGATAACATGATCTATCAACAAGTAATCGATCATCTCTTCGATCAAACATATCCAGAATGTCTTTCTCTCTTCTTACAGATAAATCATTTCGTCCCAAATCTTTGAATGATAAATTTGTTTTCTCTTCTTAGTTCATGACTAAAGTATTTACCGCAAGACTCTTATTTGTTTAAAGCTTTAAATATGCAGATTAATGAAAAAGAATACAACGGCTCTTCAACGGGATTACGTAGACTGCAACCTACAGTGTCAGAAGCTCAGACGCATTAATGGCGGAACCGTTGAAACCAGCGAAACACGCAAACGGAGTCACAACGGCTAGAAGCTCTTCCGTCTAACGGCTACTTAACGATATCAACTATAAAAGGCGCGAAGAAGCATTAATGAAGAGATTGAATACCGAAACTACCATCTGTGATTATTAAGTCTAGCATTCAATACTCTGTTTTCCGCGTTACTACCGAGCATCAGTGTTCATCATTAAATTCACTCTGTAAGAGAGCTAATTACTACTCTTATTAAATACTTGAGTGATACTCAAGAGTGTGGACTCTTGAGAGGGCTTGTATCCTTACGGGAGTAAGGGGGAGTGATTGAGCGATTCAATTACTGTACCGAGGCACCAAGAGCCCTGTCGATCTTGGAAGATAGTGAAATACTCAGAGGTGTTCTGGGGACTGGAAGTAGGTCAAGTGGTTAAGACCGAACTAGTATAAATCTTGTGTCTTCCCTCTGCGGTGAAATTTCTCCTGACTCTAACTCTCTGTTTTTATTCAATACTGTCACGCATTTAATTTAAAATTTTTATAACTCACCCAATTCACCCCCCTCTTGGGTGAGATTGTTTCTAACAATCATGACACCTACGAGTCATCATGCTGAGTCACCAGAAGATATTTATGGACAGCATAAAAATCAGAACGCAGTAGGGGAATATTTTAGACAGTCTTTTGTCTACCTATTATAGTGAAATCTCTACTGCATGACTTAGTAAGGTTAAGTAGCCTGTCAGTAGAGCTAATTATTTTTATCTATGCTCCTTTGAGATGGCACCATATATGTACCTTTTATTGGCTAGAATTTTAAGAAGAAGTTGTCTCAACGGTACAGGGTAAGTCAAGACTCGAAAAGTATCTGATATGGTGCAAGATTGGTTTGATAGGTGGAGAAATAATTAAAAAAATATTTTTGCACGAATTTTTCATTTATTTTCTCCCTATTTTAATGCCATAAATGATGAAAGGACATGAAAGTGACAAGTGTATGGTTAGATGAGAAAAAGAAAATATTACGTGTACGGTTAGATGGAAGACACATGTACGGCCGGATGCAAGATACATGTGCGGTTGGATTAAAGACATGTGGCTTGATAATGTAAGCATGATGTCATCATGATAAGGTAAGCATAATGTCATAGGACACATGTCACCGTAAGATCAAAAAAG
>NW_021636450.1:270000-272500 GCF_004799145.2 Neltuma alba | reverse complement strand
TGTGTGCTGGGCAAATTTTCAACCATTGGATCAACTCTCTTGGAAAGTAAGTCAAAGCATGTGTGGCTAGGATTTGTCCTTCATTTTGGCCGACCTTAGCACTTAATTTGGGGCAGAAATAGCTACCCAAGGGCAGGTTTTTGGGCAGCAAATGAGCTCTATAAATACCCCCACAAGGCACTCAAAATTCGGACAGAATTGGGACAATAGAGGGGAGGTTCTGCACAACTTTCTTCTTGGCTTCCAAACACTCCTTAAATCACCTCCAATCCAAGGTTTATCATCAAGCTTTAATCCAAGACTCCTTGAGGTATGTTTAGGCTTTAATTTGATGCTTTTTCCTTGGCCAAACCGTGACTTAAAGTGAGGGGGAAGTGCTGTTCATTTCTGTTATGCTGGAAGTGCTAGGAAAGGATAGCAAATTGAGTATGAGCTTGTGTTGTTGATGTATGGTGCTGTTTTGAATGGGTTATGGAAGAAATTACCCTAGGACCTATGAGTATTCAATTCAGCCAACTCAAGAACTCAAGGGTAGGAATTGTTTCAATAAATTTGAATGGTTCCAATGGATTTAAAATGTGATTTTGTGTTGGATTGTTCACCCACCAATAGGGAACGTGAGCTGGGGTTCAAAATGAAGGTGTGACATTTTTGGTATCAGAGCAAAGGTTCTGGACTATCTTTTAGATGTGCTGTTCGATATGGTAATGCATTAGGATAATGAATATTTGATTGTGTGTGACGTGTTATGTCGTGAAAGGTGTGCATTGGACTAACCTTGATGCAGGATATGGCTTGTTGTGAGCCCGATTCTCCCGGGGGTACAGTTGATCAGAGAGGGCCAGGGGAACCATACCCGGACTGGTACCACCCACATGTTTCTGACCCTGATGACCCGACTCCACCACCCGGATATTATCAGCCTCTCTGGGAGGTAGAGGATATAATTCCTGAGGTAGACTCCAACGGTAGTAAAAGGTTAGAGGATGATGAAGCCGGGAGTGCAGTAGGGCCTAAATCTAACCCGGATGAAGCGGGCCCCAGTGGGACGAAGCCACAGCCCCTCAGAGTAGTGCACCATGATCAGATCTTAGAGAAGGACCTGCCTCCGAAGAAGAGGCAGCGGTTAGTCACAAAGGAGCTGCACACCTATCAGGCCATTTTTGAGGAGCTCTGTGAGCTGGGGAGGCAGATTGACATCTCCCAGAACCAGTATGGGTACATTTATATGGACTATTTTTACTATGTACGACTACTACATAGTGATATCGCTGACCAGGACGAGGGAGAGATAGATGAGGAGATGTGGGGACAGGCCTTAGTTGACTCTTTGCCAAAGACCCCTGTTTGGCAGGATCAGATCCAGTTGGTTAGTGACCGCTCCAAGCAAGGTGCCTATGGGAGCTTTGATCAGATCCTGGACGAACTGGAGCTTTTTGTTACTTCTTATTTTCCTTTCTCTCCCATGTCTTAAGTGGATGACTGTATATGTGACTTGGATGATCTATGTTTTGGATACTTATACCTGAAACCTATCTATGTACAAATATGAAGCATAGCTTAGTATAAAATATTTTGATCACTAAGTAATAATCTTATTCCTCTGTTCCTCTTGTAGTAACAAGTTAAGTAAAATGGTGAGATCCCGAAGAGAAACACAACCAAGGGAGGTAGCAAGAGAACCTCCTATTGACCCGATTCAGCAAGGTCCCCGAGAGTCCTTTGATGAGTACCTAGACAGGTACATGAGGCTCTCTCGTTACTCTAACTACCTCCAACTCCGAAATGATGAGTGGTGGAAAACAGAGAAAATGATAAGGGGACTAAGGCAGGAGCTGAGGGAGAAGGTAGCCCCACGGCAACTTGAGAAGTTTAATCAGGCAGTGGAAGCCTGCCGGATTACTGAAAGTAGCCTGAACCACCAGGCACTAGTCAGGGCCGCTCCCAGACCAGAAGGACTAGCAACAAGGGGCGGATTAGAGAGGACTTCTTCTGGAGGAAATAGAAAGAGGCGAAAGCCTGTGTTTTCCAAGAAGTTTAAACGAGGAGGAGGAGTAAGGCAAGGAGGAAGCAGCACTACGCGCCAGACCAAGGAATGTAGCAGCTGTGGTAAAAACCACGGAGATCGACCATGTTTGATGGGTCAAAACGTGTGCTTTCGATGCGGCAAGCCTGGACACTATATAAAGGAGTGCCCTCTTAATGTGGATGGCTCGAGGCCCCAAATTCAAGGGAGGGTTTTTGCCCTCACAAGGGAAGAGGCTGATAAGTCGCCTGAGATGATACAAGGTACGATTCAAGTTAACAATTACCTTGTGCATGCTATGTTTAACTCAGGTGCTAGCCACTCCTTTATTGCATATGATTGCGCAAAGCGCATAGGCCTTGATGTTAACACATTATTATATGATCTATGTGTGGCTACTCCTACGAGCACTAAAGTTTATACGTCTGATGTTTGCCTAAATTGTATTGTCCGGTATGCCCACTGTTGCACTAC
>NW_021636450.1:252500-262500 GCF_004799145.2 Neltuma alba | reverse complement strand
ATATGTTTGGATAATTGTTGAATGATTGGCATTGGTATTGGTTTGATAGGTACCTTGCCAAATCCTCAAGAGAACAACTTGAACTTAAAGGAAATCAAGAACCAAGTGTCAAAAGGTAGCATTGAATTACATTTTGATTGCTTTCTTGCTTACATTGATGTGTTAATGTGTATGTGTGCAAAGTGTGCCATGATGTGACTAAGCTTTATTACAAATGTTGATTGTAATGTTTGAATTATGTTGCCTTGGGATTATGTCCTCTGAATATGTGTATGATAGCTTACTTTCCATGGCATACAAGCATGAACACATAAGCAAGATAAATGCATGAAACCATTTCATGTGGTGTTTGCATGAATGCATGATAATTGTGATTCCTTGCTACTAGGATTTCTTCGAAATCTCACTCCTTTGTTTAACACCACCTAGGAGGGAGTTCAAGTAAGGGCAAAGGCAAGGAAGTAGTTTCGGAGGCTAAATGAATATTTACTATACCCTAGAATGACTGTTGGAACTTGTTATGAAATGTTGCAAATTATGTAATGTTTGTTAGATAATAGCTCCTATTAGGAGCCAAACATGTATGTCTATGTTTAAACATGTGGAAGTATATTAGAATGTATGTTTAAGTATGTGTTAAGGCACATATGATTAAGGATGGGTAAAAGGTTAAGAAAAGATAAAACCAAGTATGATTAGGGGATGAACTTTCCCTAGAAATAACCAAACTTGGGACACATGAAATAAATAGCAAATTTTTAAATGTGCACTTGAAATTTGGCAAACTTATAAGACACATTTTTAGCTTTAAATCAAGTGGTAGATTATTAAATTTGGAATTTTTTGCAAAGAGTTATGCCCTTCCAAAGTTGGACAAAAATACTAGAAATTTCAAAATTTACCAAATGAACAGTACATATTTTTGTGGAAATTGGTATTGATCCATGAGGAAATGACATCCATGATTATTTTTCTTATGTAGAGCTTTTTATAAGCTTCGCATGAGATTTAGAACCACTCTGTTTTGATTTTTCTACATTTAGTTATAATTTTTCCAAAGTTGACTCGATTTTAAGGATTACATGAATAGTAACAAGAATCAAATTTTTAAAACCTTGGTTTTTACCTACTTTAAGTACAGCGTAATGCTTCCGAATGGTTCCAAATGACGTATAATAGGGTTTAAAAATGAAGGTGTGACATGTGTCATTTCGACCAAGGGGTGTTTATGGTGCAGCAGTTTGTTTTGCATTAATTTGATAATTCCAATAGGTTTAAAATGTGTTTTTATGTAGGAATATACCAAAGGAAAGTGTGTAAAATCATTAGAATCAAAAACAGAATTTTTAGAGAGTTATATATCCTTATTCAGACAAACCAATTTCATGAGGAAGGAGTTTGATTTTTGTAAAACTGATTGGATATTTGAATTCCTCGTGAAAAATTATGTAGGACTGAGTCAACAGATCATTGATTCCAAAGGAGGAACAATTTTGTTAAAAATCAAACAAAAAAAGGGGGAAATTATGTAGGTTGAAGTTAAAGTGTTAAGTTTAAGTTGTGTAGTTGTTAATATAGCTTGTATTTATGCTTGAATCAATAGGTTTTGTGAGGAGAAATCAAAGAGGATCATAACCCCTTGAGGAGACCAAAATTGTTAGGTGTTAAAATGTAGCATTGAATTATAATTTGATTGTTTATCTTGCTTGTTAATGTGATTATGTTGTTTGCTTGGATTAAGAAACTTGTATTGTGGTTATGGTTAATTGGATGACCTTGGTTGGTGCTTTGGCCAAATGCATGGAAGTATGTTTATGTGAAAGTGTTGATGTTCCTATTTTGTTATAATGTAAAGCATGATTTCATGTAACTTGAGGATGTCTTGAAGTGCTATAACATGTCACATTATAACTTGCTTGATTTGCATGAGAGTTATAGTTCAATTGCTATTGGGATTTCTATGAAATCTCATTCCCCCAACATTAAATTATGTCTTAAATAGGAGGTGGCTCATCCACGGATAAAGGCAAGGAATTGATATTGGGATGAAGGAGCACTATGGATTATGTAATATTATATGATGTTGTATAACATTTTGCCAAAGTATATGATGATCTTATAATAGAATATGAATGATATTATATTATGTCTACATTTGTGTAATGTGTTTGGATGCTGGAATTATGGATGATGGATTCCTAGTATGAAGTAATGCAAGGAAAAAGGAATTAAAATTTAAGAAAAATGGGATTAGGGGATAAAATTTTCCTAAACAGTTTCAATCGTGTGGCACATAAAATAATAAAAAATAGATAAATTTGGATCTAAAACTTGGCATTCCTATAGAGCTCATTTTTAGCTTTAAAAGAAGTGGTAGATCACTAAAATTGGAGTTTTATACTAAGAGTTATGCCCTTTTAAAGTTGGACAAAAATGCTAGAAATTCAGAAATTGACCAAATGAATAGTGCAGCTTATCAGATTATCTGGATCTGTTTTAAATAGATATGAGTCTAGTGATATTTTCCCTTGATAGAGAACATAACAAGATTTAAGTGAAAATTGGACCCACCTAATTTAGATTTTTTTAGAATAAGTTATGAATTTTCAAATTTGGCCTAAAAAAACTATGAACAATGCACAAACAATACGAAATTGGAAAATTTTAAACTTGAAAATTTTCATTCTTGAGCTATGGGGAATGGATTATAATCATCCCAATTGATGTAATATGTGGTATCAAAGGAGGTGTTACACTTTTTGGTATCAAAGCAAAGGTTCTTGCTCTGTTTAAGTTTTTCTGTTTTACTTATTTGTGCTGTGATATGTGATTGGTTGTCAATTATTGTTGTGAATTGTGATTGAATGTTAGTAATAATTGTGAAATGTGGTTATTTGATTGAATGTTACTGGATGGGATTATACCTTGTGATGGATTGTGTATGTTATAAGTTGAGTTGAGCACAGGAAAAGTATAGCCTGCTGTAGCGATAATTTTGGAGAAACTATAAACCAGAGAATGCTAGGGGAGCCATACCCAGAGTGGTACCACCCGCATATCTTAGACCTCAATGGCCCAACTCCACCACCAGGGTACTATCAACTCCTGAGTGAGATTGAGGATATCCACTCCGAGGAGGACTCTAATAAGATTATACAGCTTTATGATAGTGATGCCCAAAGCACTGTGAGGCCTAGATCTAATCTAGATGAAGTGAGCCCCAGCACAATTAGGGTAATACCACTTAGGATGGTAAGACCAAAACAAACAAGGTCAAGAACATACCCATTCAAAAAAGACCTTTATTGGTATAGAAAGAACTCAGAGACTATGATAGCATACTCAGAGAGCTAAGGGAACTGGGAAGGCACATAGATCGAACCTAAAACCAATATGGTATTACCTATCTAGATTTTCTCCTTTATGTGAGACTATTGTGCAATGAAGTAATTGAGAAGAATTCAAATACTGATAATGCTCTCTGAAACTGAGCACTGATAGACCCCTTACCAAGAACCAGAGTTTAGCTGGATGAGATTCAAAAGATTTGTGGCTGCTCCATATCCCGTACTTTCCATCAGCTGCTTGATGACTTGAAGATCTTTGTTCTCATTACATTTCCTTTTACTACCTTTGCATAGTGAATATGTGAAGGGAATTGAAAGACGACGCGCAGCGGAAAAACAACTCGAAATTTTAAAAACTTTCAACCCCTTCCCGGATCTACTGATCGCATTTAAGTCAGGTAGTAAGAAACATTACCTTTGGTGTTCGATTTCCTGGTGACTCGATGATTCGGCCGTTCAGGATGCTTCTGATCGCCTCCTTTGTCGTTCGAAGTCGACAACTCCGGTCGGCTTCCTCCACCGGTATCCACACGAGTAGCCCTCAACCTCGAACGGCGTGCTAGCGCCTATGTCCGTCTAGGGTTTTCGAAATCCGTCCTCTCTCCTCTCTTAGGCCGTCTCTTATCTGTCAGTTCTCTCACTCTTAAACCCTAGCTCCTCATATCAAATATATAGGATGCTATATAGGTTTAATTAATAATATTTAATTTCGAAATTAACTCTAAATTAATTCCGAAATTAATACAATATCAAATATTGCCTAATCAGATAAGAGAACAATTAAATAAATATGGTTTAAATTAAATCCGTCTCACAGATTTAATTCACTTATTTATTTAATAAAGAGATGACGGAATTTATATATTTAATTTATCCTTATAAATTAATATCTCTTATATTTATATATATATACGAATTTATATATATATATATATATACACGTCCACCCTATTTATTCATTGAATCTGGACATATCTTAGATTCAATGAATCTGGACATCATAACTCGTGTTGGGCTATTTTGTGTGCGACCCTGTAGGCCCATATGAAGTTGGCAGTGGGCCATTAACTATAATGACTCACAAGTCGTAAGCGGTCTCTAGCAAGACATCACGACTACCCAAAACATATGAGGATCATTGAACGTTGCAACCTTTCATACAACCATATCACGTCCCTTTTGTCACACGACATTTTGGTCATGGATGAGGCATGGAGAACGTCATCCTCCTATTCATGACCGTTACTTTCTCGATCCCTGAGTAGTCTGAGTATAGAAACGGAACTACCTTTCCATTATAGTATGGCCATACATTTCTCAGACTCACTCATCGAGGGGCCCAGTAATGTCTCTCTACGAATGTGAGGGACAAATTCCATCTTGACCATTCACATTCCTCCGCATGAAAAACCACTAAGCCTGAACATAGTCTTTATGATCACTCGGTCAAAAGTGACTTTTGACTAGGTCAAAGCTAAGCGTTTCTCATGTAGGAACCCATGATGATCTCAGGTCAAAGGGCACAGTGACATGGTTTGTATATGAGAGAAGCTTATGACTTAACCCATGCAGCTCTCTCATAGCGGGTCGGTCCAACACCTTGTACTCTTACATGTGCCTATGACTTTAATTTATATCTCTATATATCTTTAAAGTCATACTGGTCTTATTTCATCTTTGCTCCCACATAGATGACCGACCAGGGACATTTAGGATAAACCATGAGTTATCCAAGGATAGTCATCATAGTAAACATGCAAATAATATGATAACTTTAATTAATAAATTCATAAATTAACAATGTTCAAAACAGAATGATTGGCCCCTAGGGCACAATTTCCAACAATATGGATGAATGTATAATATGTCAAATGGTTGTTATAGGTTGTGCGGATACTTGAATAGTGTTTTGCTGACTATGCCATATATGTATAGTTGTGAATAGAAAAGCAATATAAAGTGTCTTTTATGTAAAATGATGATTTTGTTCCTCTTATAGTTAAGATAAAAACAACAAAATGGTAAGAACAAGATGAGGATTAAGAGGAAGGGGAGAATCGTCAAGTACATAGAGAATTAAGTTTATGACATTTTTCATGTGACAATAAGATTATGGCATTCAACAATTAACACAAAGTTGGTGGATCAAAACTGTTAAGAAACAAATACAGAAATGGAAGTGCATTGTAGTTAATTTTAGCTCTAAAGCATGATCTAAGAAGTTACCCTCTCCAGGCCTGCCTAAACAGTTTTTTTTTTCTTCTGGGCTAGGAAGAAATTTCAGTTCTCATGTTTGAGCGACGCCATGTTTCCTGAAGGGAAAAAAAGGTTTACACAGAAGAGATGGTAAGAAAATGTCTTATTCAATTGCATCTTCTCTTCTAAATGATTCCCATATGCTTATATTATTAATTAATAGTATTCATCTCTAATTTTTTAAAAATCGAAACTAACAAATATGCAGAGAAATTGAGAGGATATATCTAGAGCATTTAGTGTCGGAATCATTCACAATGTACATTGAAATGACAGCAATAAGAGCCCAAAATTGTGTTATGTATTCATAAATAATATGATTCGGGTCTGTACAGGAATAAGTATATGCAGCTAAATAACAAAAAGATGGCCTTCTCTACATGTATACATTCATTCCTATATAATTTTAGCTCTGATCATGCGTATATTATGTTGCTATTCAACCTATTTTCTGGCACGTTCATATATGAATGACCTCGTCAACAATTCAATAGCTTTCTCTATCACTACCAGTATGCGAAGGAAATAAAGCTCTAAAATTAAACAACAAGTTAGGAATGTTTAGAAACCAATATATTTAATGACTACTCTGTTTAGGAACCGTGCACTTAAAGAACAATGACAACACTTCTGTATAGTTTACAAAAAAGTTATCAACAAAGACTTCATCACAAAAAAGGAAGTTTTATCGAATGTATGCTTAACGTCAAATTTCTGTGTTCAAGATGTGACATAGATGCAAAACACAAACAGAGAGAATTACAATGTCATATGAGTCTTCAGATTACATGGAGTTCTTATGCTGTGGCTCCAGTATAACATAATGCCAAGGCATATTTGACATAACATATCATGCATAATCACATGCTTTGCTCAATCACATCATGACAATATAAATCAATTAACACATACACATTTAAACAAGCAAGAAAGCATTCAAATTATGAGTTCAGAGCTACTTCTTGATTGATTATTCAATTTGGCCTCTTTAGGAAGTTTGAACTCCTCTTTGATTTCTTATACAATGCCTATCAATCCAAGCATGAACACATTTCAAATTATGAATAATCTAAGCATAAATACCATGGCTCAACCATAAACTCAATTAAACCCTATTTTTCTTGATTTTTGACGTAATTATTTTCTCTTTGTTTCAATCAATCCCTTAAGCCATTTCTACACAATTTTTCATATAGAATCTAAATATCAAATCAAATTTAACAAAGCCACAGTTCTTCCCCTTCAAACTGATTTGGCCAAATAGGGTAGGTTTAGGTTCCAAAATTTTCATTTTTGATTCCAATGATTTTAAACTTTTTCTTGGTGTTTCCCTACACAAAAATACCTTTTAAACTCATCGGAATCATCAAATCATATTGAAACAACTTCTAAGCTCAAAAACTCATGGTGACCAAATTGCCGCCAAAAAAACCCTAACTTTAGTTTTCTTCCAAAATTCAATCAAGACATCAATTGAACATGTAATTTCAAGCTCATATTCATGGTTTCTACCCTTCTTTAATCCATTCTCATTGTGGCTAACATCCTAGCTCATATTTGACAATTCAAAAATTTGGTATATGTGGCTAACATCCTAGCTCATATTTGACAATTCACAAATACAATTGCTATATTTTTTTCATTTTCAAAACCCAGACTTCACAAAGGCCTAAAATCATAGATCTGTCTCAATCTATATTTTAGGTTAAGGGCCATAAAATTACTGTTGTGCTTCGTAATCTGCATAAGTCTTTTGGAGCAAGTAAGTTTTCTTCTTCAAGAAAATAGAAATGAGTAATAGAAGAAGTGATGATTCTTGACATTGATACAACAATTGAAAAATAGAATCAATCACCAGATACTTAGAAAGTAAACTGAACTTACTTGATCGATGCCTTGATCGATAAGCCTTTGATTGATCAAGTTATCGATTAATTACAAGAAGAATAGATATAGTAGATATATTCATTTATCGAGTAGATTATGGATCATAAGATGATCAAATAAATGATCGATAAACGATGAAATATGAACACTGTGATCTGTACAAGTGAAGTATGCATGATTGATCTCTTTTCAAGTTTTATTTGCCTTCGTATCTTTTCAAAAGAGAATTATGTGACAGAAGAAAGCTGAGTAAAGTTTGAAGGTAAAAAGAAAATAGGTTTTAAAGATCATCGTGAAGAACTGTTGAGAAATGAACTAATGCAATGATCGAATAGATGATCAAAAAATGTTTGATCGATCATATCATTGATTTTGCTAAATATGAGTGAAATCCATTTTCAAAATATGATGATTGAACACTTCTTCGATAATGGGTTGATAGAACAAGTGATCGAAAATTGGTTTCAAAGAAAACTTTCACAGTAAAGTGCATAGAGTAGATCATGATCGATTAAATGATCGATTAATGATTAATCGATTAAGTGATCGATAAATGATTGCTGAAAGTTGTTTTTAGGAAAGATCAGGGAAAGACTTTGACTGATCATGCGATACAAAAAGAGGATGATGATTGATCATATTATCGATAAAAGGATGATCAATCAATTGATCGATCATGGACAGTAAAAAAGTTGATTTAGCAAAATAACACAGAATACCTTGATAGATCATATTATCGATTGTCTATAAATGTTTTAATACACATTGTTCAAATAGGTTATCAATAAACAATGAATGATAAAGTGATCGATAATAAATAAACTGTTTAATATAGTAAATAAGTAGGGAGATTTAACGAGTTATCTGAGTCCACATCGATTAATGCTTGATTGATCAAGTGATCGATAAAAGTTGTGTTATACTCATAGTGGTTTATGGCTTTTTCCTGATAGTTAATCAAACAATAGATTATCAATCAATTGTTAGATGATTTGCTACAACAACTTACACTAACCAGTGTTATCAATGATCGATCAACATATAAAACTTGAACTATCTAACACATTACCGATCAAGTTCAATGTTAAGTGATTAAGAAAAAAGTAGCAGTTATCTGACAACTCATTGATTAACCTTTGATCGATCAATTTAACAAATTCACAAAGAAACAAAAAAGCTTAATTTGTTATCATCAAAACCTTTAATCGAACAAACTCTAAAGGCTCCTTTTGCCTAACATTTGGTATTATTATATCACATTGAGTTATTTATGATGAGGAAAGAAAAATAATTATAGAAAAAGGGTAACAGAGCACATATTAGTGCTATCAAGGTAATCAGGACTTGAATAAGTACCCAATACCGTGCAATATTGCAAGGTTGATGGAGGAATGGCCTAGGGATTGATTTTGAATGAATTTATATCTATTTTTCTCCCATTTTGGCACCATTTTCATGTGAGGATAATGATGGGATATCAGCATTTGCTAAAGGGCAAAATTAGAAAGGAATAAAGAGAGATATTTGAGTTGGCTTGCAAGGTAAGCCAAAACACATAGGAAATTAGAGAGAAACAAATGGTAAGATCATGAGACATGAGGCAAGATCATGAAGTGTATGGTTTAATCAAGAGACATATGGCAAGGTAAAAGGGTTAAATGGTAACTTGAATTAACCTAGGTAACATGGTAAATAAGCTTTTATAAATACCCCTTCTCTCCCATTTGATGATAGATTTCCGGCCAACACTAAGAGAGAAAGGGGGAGCATAAAATCTTCATCAAGAAGGAGAAGAGGAAGAGGAAGGATAACCATGTGAGATCAAGCTTCAAGACAAGATATGGCTATGGTTTTTGATGTAATTTAAGTTTGTCTTATTTGAGCTTGGCTATGGTTTTTGATCAATTTTGGAAGCACAAAACTCTAAGGGAATGTTCTATCCAATATTTTTTACGCCATGAAAAAAATTGATTGATGTTAGATTAATGATCAAGAGGAAGAAAAGATAAGTAATCAAGTGGTTTTGCAAAAAAATTAAATGAATTCAACTTCCCTTAATTATATGTAAAATTTCAGCCCAACCTATTATATGAGTTAGGGTTGGATTTTGATTATTTTGATGTGTTTAGAATAAAAAATTGTATGGGATAAAGGGGAGAAAACAGGTTTAGAAGCATTGGAATTGAAAGTGAAAACTTTAAACCCTAGGACCCTAGTGTTTAGCCAAGGCTTGTTCATGGGAAAAGAGTTGGATTTTTTTTTTCAATTTGAGCTTGGAAATAGATTCTACATACAAAATTATAGAGAAATAGAATGTGAAATTAATTTTAGAAAGATTAAATTCAAATTTCAAATGTTAGAGGTTAAAGTAGGTTAAAGAGTAAAGTACGAATGTCATTGATTTCATAGGTCTAATAAATGAATGGTAATGATGTGTAAATGTGATTAGGACCATGTGATATCAAGGAAGATTAATGAGAGGTTGAGATTGACGGTGACATTCCACATAA
>NW_021636450.1:222500-242500 GCF_004799145.2 Neltuma alba | reverse complement strand
GGATAAATTTGCTTCAGAACTGAAAATGGCAACCAAGAA
The DNA here is from genome assembly GCF_004799145.2 of Neltuma alba. NCBI lineage: Eukaryota > Viridiplantae > Streptophyta > Magnoliopsida > Fabales > Fabaceae > Neltuma > Neltuma alba. Next base: position 242,461 of record NW_021636450.1, on the reverse strand, counting down.
CATAATTGCTGAGCTTAATAAGGGAGAAAAGCTCAACGGGGATAATTGGGACATATGGCATCGAAAGGTTCAATACATCTTGGAGGAACAAGATGCGGTTGAACCTTTAACCACTGCAATGGTCGAACCTGAATCTGGGAATACGGCCCAACATAGGAGAGACCAAGAGGCTTACCTAGTTTGGAAGAAGAAAAACAGCATAGCAAGAATTACGCTTCTGAGTGCCATGGCTGATGACATTATGTGCGAGTTTGAAAGGCACAAAACTGCACAGGCTATGTGGATAGCATTGAAAGACAAGTTTGGTGGTACTTCTACCACGAAACTTAGAAGGTTGACGATTAAGTTTGACACCTACAAGCTCAAGCCAAACAATCCAATGAAACAACATTTGAGAGAGATGGCCAACATGATCAGAGAACTTAAGGAAGCAGGCCATGTCCTGTCTGATGAACAGCAAGTGCAGGCTGTTATCAGATCGCTTCCTGCTAGCTGGGAACACATGAAAGTCAACCTGACCCATAATGAAAACATCGTTACTTTTAACGATGTAGCCAAACACTTGGAGCTGGAGGATGAACATTTAGAGGCTTACAAGACCTCTGGACAAGCTTATTACACTGAGGATGCCGGTACTTCCCAATCAAGGCCCGATTCCAAGAAGGGCAAGAAGTTTCAAAAGAAAAGGAAGAAGGGTGGTCCTCAACCCAAAAAGGGAAAGAAGCAATTCAAGAAGAAGGGAAAGAAAGGTGGGAAGAAGAAGCTAGACCTGAAGAAGGTCAAATGCTTCGCCTGCCAGAGAATGGGCCATTTCGCACGTGACTGTTCAAAACAGGCCGAGAGCGAAAAGGTATTAGTGAATTATGTGAATTCACATGTTTCATATGTTTCTAGTACTGTTTTTCTAACAGAACCTGTTTCTTCTTCTTAGATTATAGACTCAGGCTCCACAGACCACGTAACCAGGGATCGAGGATCCTTTATCGAGTACCGTCGGTTGCCGTATCAAAGCAAGTGGCTTTACGTTAGGAACAATGCGAGGATCGAGGTTAAAGATTTGGGCACCTGCAAATTTACTTTGCGTGGTGGGAAGACCTTGATACTCTATGATGTACTTTACGCTCCTGACATCCGGCAGAACTTGGTTTCTGTATTGTGTCTGTTAGAATTTGCGTTTAATGTAAACTTTCATGGTAAAGTTGCAGACATTTTTAGCAACTCTGTTGTTTATGGTTCAGCTTTCCTGTTTAAGAAGTTCTTTGTTTTGGATATTGTTGGTGATTTAATAGTAATGAATGCTTTGCTGTTTCTTCGAATAATGTTGACATAAACACTTGGCATGCTAGACTAGGACACATTAATCAAAATAGAATGATTAAACTAGCAAAAGAAGGATTGTTGGGTGCCATTCCCAATATGGAAATGTCACTATGTGAGAACTGTCTAGTTGGTAAGGCAACAAGAAAGCCCTTCGGTAAGGGAAAAAGAGCAGAAACCCCATTGCAATTAATCCATTCTGATATTTACGGTCCAATGAGTATGAGGGCGAGACACGGAGCTTGGTATTTTATTACCTTTATTGACGATTTTTCACGATATGGTCATGTCTATTTGATCTCGCATAAGTCTGAAGCTCTTGAGTGCTTTAGACGATACATAAATGAGGTAGAGAATCAAATGGACAGTAAAATTAAAGCATTACGAACTGATCGAGGTCGTGAATATTTATCTGATCAATTCAAACAACTCTGTGAAGAAAAAGGGATAATCAGACAACTGACTATCCCTGGCACTCCACAACAAAATGGAGTTGCTGAAAGAAGAAACAGAACTCTTCTGGACATGGTTAGGTCTATGATGACTCAAGCAAACCTGCCAATTTCATATTGGGGTGATGCCTTGTTAACGGCAACCTTCATACTTAACCGTGTACCCTCAAAATCAATCGCTTCCATACCCTACGAGTTATGGACAAAACGCAAACCGGATCTAAGCATCTTGAGACCCTGAGGGTCAGCGGCGTATATCCATGACGCTTCTCATAAGCACGGGAAGTTAGGTCCTAGAGGAAAGAAATGTATCTTCATAAGATACTCTGAACAATCAAAGGGATACGTTTTCATAGGTGAAAACGAAGATGGAACCGTGACTGAAATAGAATCAAGGGATGTAACATTCATTGAGACTAAATTTCCTAATAGAGGAGATGTTGACCATACTGTTTCTCTTTATGAGACACAGGAACAAGACAGTACAGAACAAATTGACAAACCAAAATCGTCTAGGTGTGTCAATCTGAGTGGGAGCCAAGAAAGGTCAACACTAAGACCTGAACAAAGAAAGAAAGATAAGCAAATAGCTCCTGTCAAAAGGAGTAACAGGGAAAGTGTTCCCAAAAGACCCTTTCAAATAGAAGGCGAATCTCTCTTAGTTACTCCAGAAGGGGATGATGAGCCCCGTTCTGTACGAGAAGCCTTATCAGGTCCTACAAAAGATGAATGGATGAAAGCTATGGAAGAAGAAATGGACTCAATGAACAAGAACCAAGTTTGGGTGTTAGTTGATCTTCCAAAAGGGCGTAAAGCCATTGGAAACAAGTGGGTTCTCAAAATTAAAAGAAAAGTGGATGGATCAATTGACAAATACAAGGCTCGATTAGTGGCAAAGGGGTACACACAACAGGAAGGAATAGATTATGAAGATAGATTCTCACCTGTTGTGCGTTTCAATTCTATTAGACTTATTCTGGCAATAGTAAACAGTTTAGATTTAGAATTACATCAGATGGATGTAAAAACCGCATTTCTGAATGGTGATCTAGATGAAGAAATCTATATGGAACAACCATTAGGTTTCATTGAAAAAGGAAAAGAAAATAAAGTTTGTAAACTCAAAAGGTCTGTTTATGGATTGAAACAGTCATCCAGACAGTGGTATTTGAGGTTTCACAAAGCAATAACCTCATATGACTTCCAAATAATAAAGGAAGACCACTGCATCTACATTAAGCGGTTTGAGGGTAATTTTGTCATATTATCCTTATATGTAGACGATATACTATTAGCCAGAAATAGTCTAGATTCGTTGGTGGCTATTATAGAATGGCTTTCGTCGAATTTTGAAATGAAAGACATGGGTAAAGCAGAGTATATACTTGGAGTTAAGATCCAAAGAAATCGTTCAAAACGAATCCTCTCTCTTTCACAAGAGAATTATATCAACAAGATTCTTGAGTGATTTAACATGAAAGACTGCAATCCCATGAGTACACCCGTTGCCACTGGAGTGGCTTTGAGTTCTGACATGTGTCCCAAAACTGAGTTTGACAAAAAGAAAATGGAAAGAGTTCCATATGCCAGTGCTGTTGGTAGTCTGATGTACGCAATGATGTGTACAAGACCAGACATCTGTTATACAGTGGGACTGGTGAGCAGATTCCAGTCTAACCCCGGTGAAAAGCATTGGAAAGCAGTGAAGAGGATCTTGAGATACTTGAAGGGCACTTCCAATTATGCACTGTGCTACGAAGGAAGTGACCTGCGTCTTGTTGGGTACTCCGATGCTGATGTAGGCGGAGATGAAGAAGAACGAAGGTCAACTTCAGGTTATACCTTCTTGCTCAACAATGGCGCCATATGTTGGAGTAGCAAGAAGCAAACATGCATTGCCTTACATTCAATGGAAGCTGAGTTTGTGGCATGCACTGCAGCAGTGCAAGAGGCTTTATGGCTGAAGAGATTTATAGAACACCTTGGATTTGGAAACGAGAGTACCAATCCGGTGATGGTATACTGTGACAATACTGCAGCCATAGCCTACACTAAAGATCCTAAGTATCACAATAAAACCAAGCACATTGACATCAAGTATAATTTTGTTAGAGATTACATAGCACAAAAGATTGTTACTGTACAATATATTTCTACCAAGTGTATGGTAGCAGATCCTCTGACAAAGCCAATAGGCGAAAAAGTTTTTAAAGAACATGTGCAAGCCCTTGGCATACGTAAAGTGTAATTTGTAAACCTTATTAATGAAATTATAATTTTCTGTTATCACTTTATGTGTCTGTCCGAAAGTATACAATGTCTAGTATGTCGTACAGGTTAAAAAGGTTGGCTCTCTCACACGGGCAACCGCCTTTGACACTCAGGTGGAGTGAACAAAGATGAGACATTTGTGTTCACCAGTAAAGCAGCAAAGAATGCTGATATGGTAGGGAAGAAACACAAACCATATGTCGCCTTGACTAAAGTGTAGCAAGTCAAGATGAGATCCACATTGATAAAGTTGGATCGATGTCTGGAATCCTACTTCCATAATACCTGTAGCCGGATAACAAACTCTTCAACGTCGACGTTATAACAATGAGCAGAGTTGAAGAATTTGGGTTTAAATACTGAGTGTGTCTAGACTTAAGTCTGTACGGTGTTAATGATAAGTCCAAAACGACATACACTCTTATAGTAAAAGAGTAACATCGTAGCATGTGTTTCATACCACATGTGCTGGGAGAACCGCAAAAAGGGAAGCAAGTGAAAGATCCCTGCTTCATTGCTGTGTGAGTCCTAGGGAGGAATTATCCTCCCGTTGGTGTCCTTTAACTTTGACAATATCACGAAAATATGTTTTAGCGACTGCTACTTTGGCATATGTTCTATGGTCATGATTGATGCGATCTAAGGTAATAAGCTAAGAAAGCGACTGATTCATATCAAAGTGATATTTGGGCGAAAGGAAGATTGACTGTGATATACACACCTATGCTAGTGTCTGTGACATGTCCCTTATGACATTCCGTGGTCATAAGTGTGGACACTAGACATACCAGAAAAGTAATCTGATCAACCATGACTCAAGAGGGATCAGATCTACCGTAAAAAAGTGTATACAAGTAAATCTAGGACACCTGAGGCATAATTTTAAAATTCACGCTACACGAAAGGAGAAGGTAACTTGTGCTGGTCCTATAAAAGGATTTCTAGTACAGGCACCTAAATGAAGACGTCATGCCTACGTGGTCACAGCAAAGCACTAAGTATGAAACTGAGGGGAGACGAAGAGATGAGACCCATGACACCTAATCCACTAAGTGTGAGTGGGAGATGCAGGAAAATGGGCCAGTCCACCCTTGGTGGATTGGGCCCAAGCCCGTTAACTTTGGGGCTCTAATGCAAATAACATAACTTGTGGGTCTCAAATGGTGATTTGTAATTTTTCTTCAAATTATGGATAAGGACAGACAGGGGCGGAAGTTTTTTTTTAAGATATAGAATCAGTTTGAGAAACTAACTTTTCAACTGGCTTGCTTTTCTTCCCGTCCGCGTTCTCTCTTCTCACTCTCAAAACAAAGTGCATTTGTTGTGAACATCCATCACTACTCCAATTACCATGATCGGAATTCAACGCGTGGCTATCTGAATCTAAGATTACTCGACACTTCAGGTATGCCCGAACACCATTATGACTAAACGCCTCTAAGTTAGAATCCGGGCTAGAAGTGACGCGTGCGCCTGTCGTCCGTTTACCGACCAGCAGTAGGGGCCTCGGCCCCCAAAGGCACGTGTCGTTGGCGAAAACCTTGCGACGGATGAGTCGCAAGGATGCCTTGAAGAAATTCCCATCGAGCGGTGGGTAGAATCCTTTGCAGACAACTTAAATACGCGACTGGGTATTGTAAGTAGTTTGGCCTTGCTGCCACGATCCACTGAGATTTAGCCCAAGTTGCTTCGATTCGTCCCTCCCCCACATTCCATCCTATCATTCTCCCAAAACAGCGAAGCGGCCCCGAGGTTATACTTCCTAACTAAAGGACTCAAAAATTATGCTAAGTCTGGGAAAAGCTTCGACCACAGCCTCCTCGCCGGGTGAGTCCTGGGAAGGTCTGGCATCAAGGACCCAGAGATTATGCCAAGTCTGGGAAAAGCTCCGGGATGTGGTCCGAGCAAAGTGTCAGCGAGTCCTGGCAATGGCCCAGGCAAAGTCCTGGGGAGGTCTCTGCATTATCTGGGCAAAGGTTGGAGCAAGTGTGGGCAAAGTCCTGGCACAATCCGGGCAAAGGTTGGCGCAAGTTCGAGCAGGTCCTGGCACGGTCCGGGCAAGGCTCGGGCAAAGCCCTGGGAAGGTCCTGCACGTCCACCTGATTTTTGGGGGGTGGAATTTGGAAAAACATGGGTGAGGTTAGCCATGAATAGTATCCCCATTTGTGGCACTCGAAAATTTTCCCAGAAAGCTACTATGGGGGGACTCCTCAAGGGGTGGGCAAGTCCCGGCACGGTCCGGGCAAGGTTGACACAAGTCCAGGCTGGTCCGGGCAAGGTCGTGGCAAGGCCCTGTGAGTCCACCCTGATTTTCGGGGGGTGGAATTTGGAAAAACGTGGGTGAGGTTAGCCATGAATAGTATGCCCATTCGTGGCACTCAAAAATTTTCCCAGAAAGCTACTATAGGGGGACTCCTTAAGGGGTGGGCAAGTCCGAGCACGGTCCGGCCAAGGTTGGAGCAAGCGCGGGCAAGTCCCGGCACGGTCTGGGCAAGGTTGGCACAAGTCCGGGCAGGTCCGGGTAAGGTCGTGGCAAGGCCCTGTGAGTCTACCCTGATTTTCGGGGGGTGGAATTTGGAAAAACGTGGGTGAGGTTAGCCATGAATAGTATGTCCATTCGTGGCACTCAGAAATTTTCCCAGAAAGCTACTATAGGGGGGAACCCCTCGCGCGCATTCCTTTTTTTTAGCACTAGCACTAGCACTTAGCACTTGGCACGTTGGCACGTTACGCGTGCGCGTGTGCAAGGATCAAGGTGCTTGGACAATGCGCGTGGACCCTTGGGCAAGGTCGTGGCAACGGTGGGCAAAGCTCGGACAAGATCAGGGCAAGGTGCTTGTATGGTTTGGCGAGCTCGGACAGGGTCCGGGCAAGTTCGGGCACGGTTTGGCAAGCTCGGACAGGGTCTGGGCAAGTGTTGCCATGGGTGGGCAAGGTGCTTGTACGGTTTGGCAAGCTCAGACATGGTTCAGGCAAGTGTTGGCAAGAATGGGCAAGGTACTTGTACGGTTTGGCAAGCTCGGACATGGTCCGGGCCAAGTGTTGGCATGGGTGGGCAAGGTTCTCATACGGTTTGGCAAGCTCGGACAAGATCCGGGCAAGTGTTGGCATGCGTGGGCAAGGTTCTTGTTCGGTTTGGCAAGCTCGGACAAGGTCCGGGCAAGTGTTGGCATGCGTGGGCAAGGTGCTTGTACAGTTTTGCAAGCTCGGACATGGTCTGGGCAAGTGTTGGCTTGGGTGGGCAAGGTTCTTGTACGGTTTGGCAAGCTCAGACAAGGTCCGAGTAAGTGTTGGCATGCGTGGGCAAGGTGCTTGTATGGTTTGGCAAGCTCGGACAAGGTCCAGGCAAGTGTTGGCATGAGTGGGCAATGTGCTTGTACAGTTTTACAAGCTCAGACATGGTCCGCGCAAGTGTTGGCAGGGGTGGACAAGGTTCTTGTACGGTTTGGCAAGCTCGGACAAGGTCCGGGCAAGTGTTGGCATGCGTAGGCAAGGTTCTTGTTCGGTTTGGCAATCTCGGACAAGCTCCAGGCAAGTGTTGGCATGCGTGGGCAAGGTGCTTGTACGGTTTGGCAAGCTGGGATAGGGTCCAGGCAACGTGCTTATAGGGTTTGGCAAGCTTGAGCAGGGCCCGAGCAAGTGTTAGCATGAGTGGGTGATTGAACCCATTTATTCTATGTTATTTCATATCATTTTAAGGGTTTTTATCATAGGTTTTGGCTCCTTTTAATGATAATTGTGCTTAATTTAGATTAAGAGTCCTTACTTTGAGTTAGTGTCTTTTTGAGGGTAAAATTGTCATAATTGGTTATTAATTGTATTCAATTGATTTCTAGGACAATTGATACTTCAAATTGTTGCTTTTTATTGTAGGACACTTGAGAATTAGAGCCAAGATTGAAGACCAAAGCATTACACAACATGAGAGTTTCTAAGAAAATGCTGTGCTGTGGCAAAAAGTCTGAAAATGTGCATCAGTGGCTATTCTGGAATAGTTCGCCAGGGCCAACTTTTGAGTTTGCCGGGGCCAACTTTCAAAATCTCACTAGAATACCTCTCTGGAATAGTTCGTCGCGGCCAACTTTTGAGTTCGCCGCGGCGAACCTCTTCGTATCAGTAACGTCAGATTCGAATCCAGAACGCAAAAATGGACCCTCTACTCATATGATCCGACCCAAATTGACTCTAAAAGCCCTTAGAAACCCTATTTTCGACCTAACACTCCATTCTATCATCTCCAACACCTCCATTCTCCCATCCTCTTGCCTCTCCACCTCCATCTTCTTCCCCATCCATTTCCTTCATCTTTCATTCACTCCATCTCAATTCCTTCCACTCCCAGCTACCATGGCCGACGGATTCACTTCAGTTGGAGCTTTTCTTGAAGCTATGGAGAGCTAGGGTTTATCAACTCTTGAAGAATGGTGGTGTGGCTTGAGTTCCTAAGCTTCAAAGGGGAGTTTAGTTTCAGTTTGCAATTTTTAGCTATGATTTATGGCTTTCTAGGTCTAGGAGTTGTAATATCTTAGTTAGGAACTTGGGACTGATACTGTAATTATTGGTTAATGATTACATTTGTAATTTGGATTGATTGATGTTGAACTTTGTGGTTAAATATATGTAGTTGCATATATGCTTATTGTTACTCTCATGATTCTCTCCTATCTTGCATGGTTATGTTTTGATACTGAGTTGATTTTGTGTTACATTGAGCCAATTGCATGATCATTCCAGAATTACACATTAGGGAAGCTTAACAAAGTTTTCATTAATGAGTTATTAATGTAAGCTTTGGACTCAATGAGTTATTGAGGTTGTTATTAAGAAAACCTAATGATTTGTGAAATTCCCAATATTTTAAGTGAACTATGATTGCCTATCAAAACCATTTTCAAGAGACTTCCTATCATTCATTTCCATTCCATCATTATTATCTTAAAACACCAAAAATATAGTATCTTAGGTTTGTTTCATTGCATTTAGTTTAGGCTCCATTCATTTAAAACTTAAAAAAACCCAAAACCCCATTTCATTGCATTGCATGGCATTTGGTCTAGCTTAGGTAATTAATAAAGGCTCCCAAAAGTGAAACGACCCGAGTTTGCACTATACTGCTTAACTTGGATTTATTTTTGATTGAGAACCCCAAGGCGAACGATAACAAAGGCTCTCTTTCAAATGGCGCCGTTGCCGGGGAGCCATTAAGTTGGTTCCTTAGGCTAGTTAATTGTCAACTTTGGTTGATTGGGGTTTTGTGAGCCTCTTAGGTTACATTTTTACATTGTGCATAATAGATTTTGCATTGCATAAAAATTTTGAGATATACAAACAAAGATCCTGATTTTGACTTCAATTTTTGCATATAGTTTCATACCCTTCATAGCATTCATTCCATTATTGAGTTTCTTCTTGTTTTTCATTCTCTCTGTTTTTGTTGTTATGTTCTGGTTTTCTCACTGTCTGTGAGACTTCGCTGCGGCCAACTCCTTGTTTCGCCGCGGCCAACTTATCAGATTTCTGTGAGAATCCTTCTCGGGACACATTCGCCGCGGCGAAGTGTGTTGAACCAGACTCCATTCTCCCTCTCTAGACAGCTTTGCCGTGACAAACTCTTATTTTCGCCGCGGCGAAGGGTCCCCTTTCTTAAAAAAAAAAAATTTCTTAAAAACTCTTTGGGAATTGATTGTTTAGTTTCTTATGGCTTGGTTTAATAATTATTTAGGTCCATCTGATCACCCTTCCTCTTTTATAGGTGACAATACTCTGATGGGTGATAATTCTTCTCAAAGGCTTGATGCCATACAAGAGGAATTGGATCTACTTCAGGCACATTTTGATCATGAAGAACATGGTGGGACTTATCAAGGGCATGATCCCTATCCTCACCATAACCATGGCTATGATTGGATAAATGACCCTCCACATTCCCCTTACCATACCTCTTCATTCCATTCATACATAAACCAACATCCACCATTAGGACAACATTATGACTTATCACCTCCACCATACAATCCACACTTTGAACACTTTCCTTCACATCATCCATATCATGAGCCAAACATTCCATCACATGAACCCTACCACCAATACCCTTACTCATCTCACCAACCATTTCATGAACCATCACCGTCATTCCATCCATGTCCCACTTCATATCTTGAACCATTCTCACCATATAATTCCCCCTTTGAACCATCTCCTTCGCCAAATGACTACCACCACCAACCCTTGTCCCAATCCATGTACCAACCCTTTCCCCAATCTCATGATCATGAATTCAGTGAACCTGACCCATTTCTCACTATTCCTAAGAATGACCAGATACGATTTTTAAGAGAAGCTTATGACCGCTTGAATTCATACTACCATGGATTACTTGAAGAGGTAGAAATATTTGGAATTTCGAAGGAATCAGAGGAAGAGTTAGAAGAATGTCAAAGTGCATTGGGAAAGTTCTTGAGTGATATAGCGCAAATTGAATCTGGGATGGGGAAGGATGAATCAAAGTGTCCAAGTTCACTCATGCAAGAGGCTGAGATGAAGCAAGAACATCCACAAACTCACAAGGACTCGTGCCTTACATCAGGTAATATTGCTCCTCTTCTTGAGGAGATTGACCCTTGTGCTAGAACTACTATTCCTGTTGAAGTTATTGATGATGTGAGTGATAATGAGGTGGATGAGGAAATCATAGTTGAATCCCCTCATATGTTCCAAAATAAAAATTCTCACTTGAACACTTCTAATAGTAGTTGTTTAGTTGATGATGTTGCTTGCACTGTCACTGCTTCTTTGTGTGAAGAACATGCTTCTCTTTCTAGTGCTAGATTGGATGGTGAAACTGATTCTGATTTGAATGAACCTTTATCTTGTTCTTGCAATGCTCACACTATATGCATGGATTGCATTGATAACAAAAATGATATACTTGTTAAGTGGCGAAAGCAGAACTTTGGTAAAGTGTGTGCATTACCTTCTAGTATTGAAAGTGCTGAAAATATAAAGCATGATGTTGATGTGAATTGCCTAGAAGATGATTCTGTCAAAAAATGTGAACCTAACCATTGCCTTAAGAATCAAATTCATGATAATTCCAATGAGTTCATAGCTTTTAATAATGTTGAGAAAGGCTTTAAAGTTTCAATTGATAAAATCATGAATATCAATAAGTCTTTCCAACAAGTTTTATCTTGTGATTTACCTCCTGATTTATCTTGCATTGTAAATAGTAGTTTGCATAAATCATTTTGTTCTTTCTTTTCTTCCCTTTCAAACATTACCTCTTGTGAATGTGATAGTGATGTACTGTACTCCAACAACTGTCAGTTGGATTCTTCAGCTTCCACTTCACATGAGCTTGAGTGTTTCAAAAATTTAAATAAAAATTTGACTCCTACTGATGGGAGTACTATTGATTTCCTTGGTTGTGATAGTTACTTGGAGAGATTAACTTCTAAGCTATCTTTATTTCATTTTTATCCTCTTCATGTTTCTATTTCTGGATGTGGTACTGCTGTTGGTTCTACTTGCTTGCAGGACTCCACACCACCTCTACTAAGGAAGATCAATAAAGGAGAAGTGAGCATATGGAAGAAATGCATGTTTCTCATCCGGGATGAGAACTTCTCCTACAAGAGTTTGAAGAGATTTCGTTCTCAAGGTTGTCCCTTTCCTTCCTTAACTCTTATCTTTTGAATTATTTGCTTGTTTTGTGAGATAAGTGTGGGGGAGGGACATAGCCAGTAGTAAAAGTAGTTTGTTTTCTTTTCTTTTCTTTTCTTTTCCTCCCTTTTGGTTTTGGTTTCTCTTGTTTAGGGTTACACTTGAGTTTTGCATTGGGGACAATGCAAGATTTAAGTGTGGGGGAGAGATTGATATTCATTGATTGTGTTGTGTTTTTCTATGTTTATTGAAAATCTGGTTTTCAAAAAAAAAAATTCAAAATTTTGATTGATTTTTGAACTTAATTTGAAGATTTTGAGTCAAAATTTTTGAAAATTTTTGCTTCAAGTAACTTACACTTGAATTTGTGTATTCTTGGACTTTGGTAAATGTGTATGAACTTGTATTGATACTCATGAGAATTGCTATTTGTTTAAAGTTGATTGTTTTAGTTTCATTGGTCACAATTCTTCAAGCTTGCTTTTATATTGATTGAGTTAATGCATTGTGATTAATCTGGAGTACAATTAATCTTTGTGCATGAGCATTTGAGATTTAGCCTTGTTGGAAGATTCTTTGAGCCTAATTTTCATTCATAGTGAGTTGCATCCACTTACATCTTCTACTTTCTAGAACTTGTTCTAATTCTTAATCGAGACTTAGTTGCATTTATATGATGAGCATGATAGAGGCATTCTTTTCTAAACCCTTACATTCCAAACACAAACCCATATGATTTTATCCATTGCTAACCATTTGAGCCTTCATCTTTTCGTAAGTGCCAAGAGATGCATTATTACATTCAAATTTCCAACATTTTTACTATTCTATTCATGATGTGTTAAACTTCGTCTTCTTGGGTTTTGAATTGCATAAAAAAAATAGAGAAAAGAGAAATAGAAAAAGGCAAAGAAATAGAAGAAATGCTTGAGAAAAGCCAAAGAAAGAAAGATCAAAATAAAATGGTACCAATAGAATAAAATGTTGAAATAAGGCAATTCATTGGTGGTTTGAAGAACAAAGTTGTGCTTTAAGAGATTAGAGTAAATGTTAGTTGGAAACCTTTTCTAAAATGCTTGGTGCTTAATCATTTCATATCTTTTCACCTCATCTTATTTCATTTAACCCTTCCCATTATCATAACCTTAAAAGTCCTCTTGATCATTACATTCATGCATTAGAAGTGGAGAGGTAGGATTTTAACAAGCTTATGGTAAAGTGTTGATTAAGTGGATTTGAGAGAGAATTACCCCAACTTGGTGAGTAGAGTGAAACAATTTATATCTTGAGTGTTTTCTCTTTTGTTCATTCCCATTGCATTGACTGTACTCTACTTTAATCCCTTCTCATTAAATTAGATCACTATGATTGCTTGTTTAAAGAGTTGGATTAATGGCACTACCGCTTTCTTACTTTGAATTCATAGGGATTCCCATTTGTATCAATACTATTCTCTTGCTCTAGCTTTGTATTGCCTTTGTCCAGGAGTACAAAGGTTTAAGTGTGGGGGATTTGATTGAACCCATTTATTCTATGTTATTTCATATCATTTTAAGGGTTTTTATCATAGGTTTTGGCTCCTTTTAATGATAATTGTGCTTAATTTAGATTAAGAGTCCTTACTTTGAGTTAGTGTCTTTTTGAGGGTAAAATTGTCATAATTGGTTATTAATTGTATTCAATTGATTTCTAGGACAATTGATACTTCAAATTGTTGCTTTTTATTGTAGGACACTTGAGAATTAGAGCCAAGATTGAAGACCAAAGCATTACACAACATGAGAGTTTCCAAGAAAATGCTGTGCTGTGGCAAAAAGTCTGAAAATGTGCATCAGTGGCTATTCTGGAATAGTTCGCCGGGGCCAACTTTTGAGTTTGCCGGGGCCAACTTTCAAAATCTCACTAGAATACCTCTCTGGAATAGTTCGCCGCGGCAAACCTCTTCGTATCAGTAACGTCAGATTCGGATCCAGAACGCAAAAATGGACCCTCTACTCATATGATCCGACCCAAATTGACTCTAAAAGCCCTTAGAAACCCTATTTTCGACCTAACACTCCATTCTATCATCTCCAACACCTCCATTCTCCCATCCTCTTGCCTCTCCACCTCCATCTTCTTCCCCATCCATTTCCTTCATCTTTCATTCACTCCATCTCAATTCCTTCCACTCCCAGCTACCATGGCCGACGGATTCACTTCAGTTGGAGCTTTTCTTGAAGCTATGGAGGGCTAGGGTTTATCAACTCTTGAAGAATGGTGGTGTGGCTTGAGTTCCTAAGCTTCAAAGGGGAGTTTAGTTTCAGTTTGCAATTTTTAGCTATGATTTATGGCTTTCTAGGTCTAGGAGTTGTAATATCTTAGTTAGGAACTTGGGACTGATACTGTAATTATTGGTTAATGATTACATTTGTAATTTGGATTGATTGATGTTGAACTTTGTGGCTTAAATATATGTAGTTGCATATATGCTTATTGTACTCTCATGATTCTCTCCTATCTTGCATGGTTATGTTTTGATACTGAGTTGATTTGTGTTACATTGAGCCAATTGCATGATCATTCCAGAATTACACATTAGGGAAGCTTAACAAAGTTTTCATTAATGAGTTATTAATGTAAGCTTTGGACTCAATGAGTTATTGAGGTTGTTATTAAGAAAACCTAATGATTTGTGAAATTCCCAATATTTTAAGTGAACTATGATTGCCTATCAAAACCATTTTCAAGAGATTTCCTATCATTCATTTCCATTCCATCATTATTATCTTAAAACACCAAAAATATAGTATCTTAGGTTTGTTTCATTGCATTTAGTTTAGGCTCCATTCATTTAAAACTTAAAAACCCAAAACCCCATTTCATTGCATTGCATGGCATTTAGTCTAGCTTAGGTAATTAATAAAGGCTCCCAAAAGTGAAACGACCCGAGTTTGCACTATACTGCTTAACTTGAATTTATTTTTGATTGAGAACCCCAAGGCGAACGATAACAAAGGCTCTCTTTCAGTGGGCAAGGTGCTTGTTCGATTTAGCAAGCTCGGACAACGTCCGGGCAAGTGTTGGCATGTGTGGGCAAGGTGCTTGTACGGTTTGGCAAGCTCGGACAGGGTCCGGGAAAGGTGCTTGTATGGTTTGGCAAGCTCGAACATGGTCCGGGCAAGTGTTGGCATGCATGGTCAAGGTTCTTGTACGGTTTGGCAAGCTTGGACAAGGTCCGGGCAAGGTGCTTGTATGGTTTGGCAAGCTTGGGAAAGGTCCGGGCAAGTGTTGGCAAGAGTGGGCAAGGTGCTTGTACGGTTTGGCAAGCTCGGACATGGTCCGGGCAAGTGTTGGCATGGGTGGGCAAGGTTCTCGTACGGTTTGGCAAGCTCGGACAAGATTCGGGCAAGTGTTGGCATGCGTGGGCAAGGTTCTTATACGGTTTGGCAAGCTCGGACAAGGTCTGGGCAAGTGTTAGCATGCGTGGGCAAGGTGCTTGTACGGTTTGGCAAGCTCGAACAAGGTCCGGAAGTGTTGGCATGCGTGGGCAAGGTTCTTGTATGGTTTGGCAAGCTTGGACAAGGTCCGGGCAAGGTGCTTGTATGGTTTGGCAAGCTTGGGCAAGGTCCGAGCAAGTGTTGGGAGGCTTGGGCAAGGTCCGGGCACGGTTTGGCAAGGTTTGGGCAAGTCCTGGTACGGTTTGGTAAGGTGTTGGGATGTCCAGGCACGTCCAGGACGGGTCCAGGCACGTCCTGGCACGTCTAGGATGGGTCCAGGCACGTCCAGGCACGTCTAGGACTGGTCCAGGACCAGTCCAGGACTGTCCAAGACTGTTCCAGCACAGTCCAAAAATTTCACTCCAGTACCAAAATTAAATCCACTCATTACATTTGAGTCCTGATGGTTTTATTCACTCCTACTTGACCCCCTAAATGTTAGGGGGTGCCACCGCCGGTGCCGCCACCCGTGGTGGCCCGTTGAGCGCGCACTTTGTGAAACACTAAAAAATTTCAAAAATATTCTATGGTTGTGAAAAAATCATAGTAGGAAGCATCCTTATAAGATGCCAAGGAATGCTGCAAAAAATCGCGCCAAAATACGATCTCTAGGTCCCTTAAACGGAGGTTGTCATCTCACGAAAAAGTATGTCTGTTCGTGGCACATGGGAAAAGGCTCATTTTGCATATATAGGGGGGCACCCCCAACCCCCCTCCCCATGGCCTTGCTCACACTACCACATATATGCCCCTCCCAATTGACAAGATCAAGGTGTGAACAAGTCCATGGGGTGTCCCTCCCCATAACGTCGACCACCCTCCCCGGTGGCAGCGGCGGCGGCGGCGGCCGCCAGCGAGATTTTTCGGGGACTTTTCCGGCGACCCTTAAAATGTGTGGAATTTCAAATGGGATGGATGGATGAGCGTATCTAGGGATTCTTGGGCCTTCCTTGCACGCTATTCCCGTCGAAACTCGAGCGGAAAGGCATCCGTTGGGACGTTTTCCTCGCGGTTGCTCAGTAAGCAAGGGCTAGGTTGGACTATCGTGTTTGTGAGGCACTCGAAACCTCTTTTGGTAGCCTTCAGATGGTACGTTCCCCCATCCCCCCATTTGAAATCCCATTCATTGCCCCTCATGCGTAGGATTCCCGCCCTGCGATGATGGTGGACAAGCAACCCAATCGATGTAGCCTTTTGTTGCTTGGCTAAGCTTGAGCACGGTTGGAATCCTCCGCATGAGGTCCGTACACGCCGGTTTGGGGTGAAAGTCATTGATCTGGAAAATCTAGGCCTTGGAAGTGCATAGGATTGCAAACGGGATGGATGGTGGCGCGTACCAAGGATTCATGGACCTCCCCAGCGTGTGTTTCCCGTCGAAACGTGAGGGGAAAGGCATTCTCACGGTTGCTCAGTAAGCGAGGGCTAGGTTGGACTCATGTGCTCGTTGTTGTCAATCGGAACTTTCCGAGAGGGATCCCCGACACAAAGTTGCGAAACGGCCAAGGGACTTTTTCCCACCGGGTGCTTAATAAGCAAGACCGTGGAGGGGTGATGTTCTCGAGCGTTTCGTGCGGTACGTTTGGTGCGCTCCCCCATCCCCCCATTTGGAATCTCATTCACTAGCCCTCATGCGGTGTATTCCCCCTAACCCCCGCGATGATGGCAGACAAGCAACCCAATTGATGTAGCCTTTTGTTGCTTGGCCAGAGCTTGAGCGGGGTTGGAATCCTTCGCATGAGGTGCCCAGGGTCAACGTCACTGGCCCCTAAAAGTGTGTGGGATTGCAAGCGGGATGGATGGTGGCGCGTAGTGTTTCTCGTCAAAACCTGAGCAGAAAGGCATCCTCACGGTTGATCAGTAAGCGAGGGCTAGGTTGGACTCACGTGCTCGTTGTTGTCAATCGAAACTTTCTGAGAGGGATCCCCGACACAAAGTTACGAAACGACATCCGCCAAGGGACGTTTTCCCACCGGGTGCTTAATAAGCAAGACCGTGGAGGGGTTGATGTTCTCGGGCGTTTTGTGCGGCACGTTTGGTGCGTTCCCCCATCCCCTCATTTGGAGTCTCATTCACTGCCCCTCATGCGGTGTATTCCCCCCTCGCGACGACGGCGGACAAGCAACCCAATCGATGTAGCCTTCGGATGTAGCCTTTTGTTGCTTGGCCAGGCTTGAGCGGGGTTGGAATCCTTCGAATGTGGTGCGTGGGGGCATGTGCCGCTTAGTCCCTAAGAGATGCGTTCATGCCTAACGGGCTTGGGCCGGCACCTCCCGTCTCTTCCATTTGCTCCCTTTCCCCGTCTGGGGTTGCGGGGTGTGGTTGCCACGGTGGTGTTGGTCCAGGCAAACGTGCGGGTGTGTGAGTGGTGTTTCGATTGCCGCTGTCGGCTGGCTCCGTGCTTTGTCCATCGAACTGTCAACACGCAACCAGGTGCAACCAAGGTGATGCTTAGCAGTGCCCTACGGCGGATCTTGTGTTGCCTGCCTGTTCAACGGGAGATTGACGCCTTTTCGGAGTTACCTACCTCTACCCGACGCCTTGCAAGGGGTGTCGGGGGAACCCAAAGCATGCCTCGTGCTTCAACGAGCCTTCACCGGTCACGTGGGTCATGTGGCCATGCTTTGCTCTTGGACCCAGTGCATGTCATGGATGAGAGGGGCGAACGCCTTTCTTAGTCCCATGTTGGAAGTTTCGATCTCTTGAACGATGGCCGCGCTTTGCTTCGTGACTGCCTCGGCGGTTCGCTGGTGTCACACCCTGATAATTTTATTCTAATTGATGAATGATTTGTGACTGACTAAGGCCAAATAGTATAGTAGACTGGTAGAGGATCCAGGCTGTGAGGAAAAATCAGGATAGGGACATAACGGTCATTTTTGAAAAGATCGGTCAAGAAATGGTAGTATTGGAAATAATGTCCAAAATTCCTGAAAATTCCCTGAAAATCATGAAAAATAGAAAGGAGGATACAGAATAATGTTTGAGGTTTAGAAGATGAATATAAGATTAAAAATAATTTATCAGGGAATTATTTGTAAGTATTGGAATTTTTGGTTAATTAAGGAAAAATTAGCCAATTTCCATTATTTAAAATATATAGAGGCCTCAAAAAAATTCAAGGAAAAATAGGGATAAATTATGTGACATGTTATCCTAATTTATAAAATTACTTCCCACCTTTGGATGTGCAGAGGTTAGCTTAAAGAATATTTATTACCGAATTATTATCGGTAGAATAGTGATTTTTGACAGAATAAAATTTAGAAAATTATAGAGGGAGGTAAAACTTAAGAAAAATCATGGAATACCCTTGGAATGAGGGGAATTTAAGGAGGTGTTGAAATCAAAATTTTGTGACAGTAAATTAGATAGGATTGTTGGAAAATCGGACTGAAAATACACAAATAATCAGTGGATTGCACTGAATATTGGATTAGTCATTTTTCTCCCAATATTTAGAGTAATATTTCAGCCAAAAATAAAGGGGGAGGACAAAGTTTGAATTTTCCAAATTGTTCAAGGGCATAAAGGGAAATAAGAGACAAAACATTAAAATAATATTTTATTTCCACATGAAAATCACATGGTGATTAGGTGTCCATCCATGTGTCAACTTCTTATGGTGTGTGCCCTAAGATTTGTCCATGTGTAAAGTGGAAAAAAAATGGACGGCCGAGATCACATCTTTTTCCCGAAGGGTATTTTTGGAATTTTAAAAAATCAAAGCCTATAAATACCCCCCTTTCATGAACAATTCGGCCAAAGTGGTTTGGTAGTGAGGGAATGTTGTGTTCTTGAGTTCTAGGAGAGAGAAAGGAAGAAAGAAGAGAGAGAAAGGGAGAAAGCAAAGTTAGACACCTCTAAGCGCCGATTAAAAGCTAATTAAGGTATGTCTACCTCCCTAAGTGTTAATTATTTTTAGTTAATTATTTATTTGAGGAAGATTAGGATTAGTTACCTTGATTAATTATGGTTTAGTGATAGCTAAGATTAATCATGTTATTTGATTAAAGATTAGTAAGTAATTAAGGTTAGCTACCTTGATTAATTAGTAATTAGTGATTAGTTATGCTAATTGAAGGATGATTAATTATGATTAATCATGTTGATTAAGGAATGATTAAAGGTTAATCATGTTGATTAGAGAATGATTAATGGTTAATCCATAAGGGATTAGTGACTTAATCTTAGAAGATTATGTTGTACTAATGACTATGTGACTTAAGGACCTTAATTAAATATTGGATTAAGGATTAAGGGTTAGTGATTAACCGAGAAAGCATGATTAATCATGGATTAAGGAAGAATTCCAAGACCTTAACTGAGGATTAAGGCTTGGTCAAACCAAAGTCAAAGGATTAGGAAAGGTATACAGAAATTATAAATTGAAAGGAATAAGGGTTGCATTATATAGAGAAAGAATTGTATACTGGATATGAAATTTACCATACCCTTACGGTATGGTTGATAGGCAATTTTCTGGAAATCTAGGAGGATCCCAAGCAAGGAGACAAGGAGGAAACATTAAGCGTGGAACTGAGGTAGCGTGAACTTGCAATTATTTTGTTGACCTGCATTTGGTGTTTCTGCTATGTGTGTTTATGTGCCATGAGAATGTTTATGTACAGATGATGTGAACTCCTTGCAATGTATGCCTTGGCTCTTGCATGATTGAGTTTTGACCAGAATGATTATATGCTCCATGATATGATGACATGGATACAGAATGGTTATGGCATGGCATAAAGACTAGCAATGTTATTTTACTGCATGTAGC